>NW_028145439.1:52500-62500 GCF_977016875.1 Pavona decussata | reverse complement strand
ACAACGATAAAAATTAAGGCGAGGCATCAATTAATTGTTCACCTGCGTTGTGAAGCTTCCTGCCTCTTGAAAATAACACGAACATAGATTGACAAAAAAAAAAAAAAAAAAAAAACAAACGGTGGATCCAAAGAAGGAACCCGTGGAGTAATTTCTTCCACTGAATTTGACCTGCTCCTTCCTCCCAAAATTCTAAAGGACAATGTTATGCTCGGTTATTGGTCGTTGTAAGAAGAAGAAACGAGGTGAAAGCACTTGGTCGCCGTGTCGGCTGATTTCAGTTTCTCAGCCAAACAAATATCAATTCGATCCAAGTTTTTAGCTTTGACGCAAATAATCTTTTGACGTTTTTTTGTAAGGGACACGAAAACTTAACCTTTACGAATTTCCTCTCTAGCTACTGCACTTGATTTCTATGTATATTTGGTATAAACAATCCGGCTTAATTAAAGAGTCGAACTCCCAGGAACCCAAAGAACTCGTTGTTTTAGGGCACAAAATGAGGACACCAGCAAAAATGTAAACCTGGTGTGCACAGCCAATAAGGAGCGATTATTTTCGCCGTTCAAACAATCAGGAGAAAGTAATTTTGCCCTCGGCGAAAGGAGATTTAAGAAAAATGCACTCTGTTGCAACAAATCAGCATTCCGTAATATTGCCCTCTGTATTACATTCTCGTTGTTGATACATATATCATCAGTCTTTGCATAAAATGCACTTTTTACATTGGTGAGACAGGAAGAAGACTAGGCGCCTGATTTCGCGAACATCTTTGAGACGTTGAAAGAAATGACAAGGATACATCTTAACCAGTCTCTACACACAAAGACTTTTCATGCGAATATTGCAGCTTCAGGTTCACAGGCTTTATTTAAGGCTTCTCTTATTTCACAAGTTATCTTCTTTAAGTTCCCACAGTTATATTACCAAATGTTACCAAAAAAAAATATTAATGGGGCCTTTTGTATACGCTCCAGCAAGCATGCATGGTAATTGGACAAACGTTATCTTCTTTAAGTTCCTAAAGTTATATTACCAAATGTTATCTATAAAGCATTAATGGAGCCATTTGTATACGCTCCAGCAAGCATGCATGGTAATTGGACAAACGTTATCTTCTTTAAGTTCCTAAAGTTATATTACCAAATGTTATCTATAAAGCATTAAATAAATGGAGCCTTTTGTATACGCTCCAGCAGGCATGCTTGGTAATGGACAAACGTTATTTTCTTTAAGTTCCTAAAGTTATGTTACCAAATGTTATCTAAAAACCCTTTATCGAGCCTTTTCTACACGCTCCAACAAACATGCTTGATAACGGAACAAATGCCAAGATAGGGTTTCTAGGAGGCATTTCAAAAGTAATCTAGCCAAACGGATAGATGATCAGAATGACTGAAACACAAAACCCAATTGTTCCGCCACGTTTGCAAACGACATGCTAGTTAGACTTTCATAAGAACCTGAACTGTTTAATGGGTAATTGAGTTATTAACACGGTCTTCACAAACTGCCAAATGCTTATTTATTCCTACAGTAGAGCCTCTGCCTTGAAAACCTCACATTATACGGACACCTGTGTATGACAGGCAGCATATTACGGACAGTTGACTTAGTCCCAGTAAGACGAAATGAACATGTAGCGTCCGTTTCTGTAGGTAGTCACATAAAAAAAAAAAACAAAAACAAAAACAAAAAAGCAGCTTTACTGGATGTTTAACTGCTAATCACTCACGGCAATATGTTTTGTACCGTCATGTTTCTAACAGTCTACAAATCACTATATACGTATCAAGAAATAGGTCCAAACTTTCCTTATTTTATATTGTTGTTTAAGAGTAAACAAACACCTACAATGAGCAAACGGCCACCTAAGTTATCTATTAATGGGTAGCTTAAATAGCGACGACGACGACGTCAACGAGAACGTCAGAAAACAATTGTTTTAATTAGAAAAACTCTGCACGTGCATTACACACATTCGTACATTTCTTTGCCGTCCTCTGCAAAACAACACCTTAAAATGATCAAATTTACATTTTTTGGAGAACGTGAACGCATGTCTTGATGATGAATTTTCTTTTCTCTTTCTGAACTTTAAAGCCGCCCGCACGAAGTTAGCTCCTATAGTTCGGCCACATTACGCAGCATCACGAATTTTTTTCAGAAAACAAGAATGTAATTTTTAAGTTCCGCTTTCGTTGGCGTCGTCGTCGTCTCTGCTGAGGTCCCTATTTTCTCTTCTACACCGTATCGTTTCCCTGGCAACATTAAGGGTGCAGTCTGACCTGTGTCTAAATGAATCAATATTCACTTCAGTTGACAAATTACGTGAATCAACGAACTTTAGTATTGTTTTTACTGAATTTATCTACTGAATCTTTTCTTTTTTTATTTTATCTATTAAATATTTTCTTTTTATGTTATCTACCAAATCTTTTCTTTTTATGTTATCTACTAATACTTTCCTAGCTACTAAGCCTTCTCTTTTTATGTTATCTACTGAATCCTTTCTTTTACGTTATCTACCAAATCTTTTCTTTTTATGTGATCTACTAAATCGTTCCCAGCTACTAAACCTTTTCTTTTTATGTTATCTACTAAATCCTTTTATTTATGTTATCTACTAAATCGTTTTATTTATGTTATCTACCAAATCTTTTTTATCTTATCTACTAAATCGTTCCTAGCTACTAAACCTTTTCTTTTTATGTTATCTACTAAATCCTTTTATTTATGTTATCTACTAAATCGTTTTATTTATGTTATCTACCAAATCTTTTTTATCTTATCTACTAACTCGTTCCTAGCTACTAAACCTTTTCTTTTTATGCTATCTACTAAATCCTTTTATTTATGTTATCTACCAAATCTTGTTTTTTATGTTATCTACTAAATCTTTCCTTTTTAATATGTTATCAACTAAATAATTCCTAGCTACTAAACCTTAATTTTCTTTTTATGTTATCTGCCAAATCTTTTCTTTTTATGTTATCCACTAAATCCTTTCTATTATGTTATCTGCCAAATCTTCTCTTTTTACGCTACTGATCTACTAAATATTTCCTTTCTTATGTAATCTACTAAATCGTTTCTTGTTATCAGCCATTTTCAGGCGATTTATTCTTATCGAAGTGAGCATCCTATAACTCACTAGTTAGAACGCCACAGGGAATGTATATATTATCCCTTAATGTTTGCTTTTTCCCATTGTTATTTATTGGGATTCGCTACTATTAAAGTCATTCATCCTTAGATTATGGCGTAATTTTGGCCTACTCATGTACTAATATATCAGTAATCATAATTGTACCAGTTAGGAATAGTTATAATGCACATAATTGATTATTGAAATTCTTTCACTTGGACTTTACTCACTGTCTCGTAATTCAGAACAGCAGTAATTAATAGGTATCTATGTCTCTCGCAGAGATCTTTTTTTATGATAAAGTTGGCAATGTTATCTAGACCCCGCTCTTTCGACGTACTTAAATCATACAATTATTTCAGGGTGAAGTGACGCCTGGATCACGTTTTACACTTCTATCTTATAAATTATATTTAAAAACTGAAGGCTGCGTTTCTTTTTACGCAAGTGAAAAGAAAATAACATAAAGAAGATAACAAAAAAAAAAAAAAAAAAAAACTAGCACAACCACCACCACAACAAAACAGTTACAACGTTGATTGCGTATCATTTACTCAAAGTTTAGTACCGTATGATTTTTTTGATTTGGCGGTGTAGATAGTGACGACGGTCTCTTTAGTGTGGGATTCGAATTTGCCGGGCCGTTCTTCGTCTTCTTTCCTTGAAGGATTCTCAGTTGTTTCTTCCTCTTCTTGGAGGGTGAAGTCGACCACGCCACTGTCTTTTATGGTGGTTGTCATGGACGGCATGTCAATTCTACCCGTCTGAAGTTGTTGCTTAAGAACGTTAGTCGCAGCCAATCCTCGAATTTCGCCCTGAAGTTCATTCAAAGGTAACAACAGGGCGAGGCAACAAGACAGGGACCATTTTGGATTTTTGCGCCATTCTTTGAAGTAACGATAAATATATATAATGTACTGGACTGAAAAGACAAAATAAACCAAATTACTTAAATTGCAATAGGACAGTTAAAGTATCTTTTTCTAGGATTAAACAATTAGGAATTCGGAACCTGTGAGCCTGTTTCATTGGGTATTAATCTATTTTTTTTATGAAACACTCACTGGTTTGCTTCTCTTTTTTTTTTACTCGTTATTTATTCGGAAATGTTCGAATGATACCCGGCGCTATCGGATCAGCTAAAGAAAAATGGCTTAAAAGAAAGCCGCCTTGCACATACATCGTTCGTTTTAAAGAAGAGTTCTAGATAGTGTGCAACCGTAAGTGTAAGAAAGAGGAATTGTATTTGCTGTATCTATAGTCAGGCACGCGAAATGCGAAGGACTGGACCGAGCAGTACGCTAACGTAATGTCACGTGTAACTCGAATCATGGGTATTCCGCCATGTTCTTCGTGTAACATGTTTAGTTTTGAAAACCTGAGTAAAACGTAGACAAATACAGTTGGAAAGACAAAGAAGACTCTTGATGGTGGTGTTTTGCGTGTAACATAAACACACGATAAGCAGCCACTAATCATACGAAAATATGCTGCCATTTACGTGAAAACAACTTTCTCAGGAAATATATTTTCTCCTCACTACCTTTTGTCAGGGCTGAAAGCATTTTGAAAAACAGGCTTTAAATGACTTAAATCTATTAAGTCCTCCCTTCGTAACCTCAAGGCAATCCACTTATTTGTTCTTGATAACAGCCGTCAAAATTGCGTAATAATGTTAAATATATCAAAATATACTTAAAGTGGCTTACTACAATTTTCTGGCATGAAAGACGGCCTTAAATCAAACTTAAGAAAAACGCTTACAGGAGATTTTTTTTTAATTTCTTAGCACAATAAATACTATAGAGATACTTAAGTCGCAAATAAAATTTGAATTGCCCAAAAAGTGTGCTATATAGTAGAATGAGTCTTAAGTGGGGGCCTGGGAACTACACCTTTTCGATTTGTCTGGTTCTAAATCTTGCCGTAATACCTCACTTTAAAATTTCAGGGTTTGGAAAGCGGACAAAAATACGCATTTTCAGGGAAGAACACGAATCTCTGTTAGCTGGAGATTTGGCGAATAGCAAATTTTGAAATTTTGCCTCATTTGAAACTTCCAAAAAAACGTTCTGACAGATTTTCTTAAAAGAAATGTTCACGTTTCCGTTTTAGTTTTTTTTGTCAACAGCAAAAACTTGAATGTAGGTTGTACTGCTAGATTTGTAGAAATTAAGCGAGAAAAAAATGTTTGTCGCGACCTACGGTAGGAAAGCCATAGCGCATGTTTGTTTCAGGGAAAACACGGGTTCCAGCGTGTGCGTGCGCTCCAACTGGTGAGTGTATGCTACCTTCGTGTTCAGGCATTTTCCGCAAAATCACAGCTCTGCAAAGGCTTCAAGGCTGTTAAAACCAACAACCATAAGAAAACACGTTTTATCAGTTTTCAAGCCCAAATATAATTTAGTTTCTCCCTTTTTCAGTTTTCATAAATCCTTTCAATTTTTTTCATTAATTTATTTCGTTTCGGATGCTCTGGATGTTCCAAGATGTTACTTGATGTTCCGGAATGTTCCATGTTCCGTGTTTTGTTGACGCCCATTTAGGGCAAAACTTGACACAGATGACGTTTGGGTATAAACGTACATTTTCACAATCGCCTTCGAATTGTTGTGCATACACGTCAAGAATAATGTCAATATGATAATACACGACCTAGCGGGCTACATGTAGTCCGCCAGCAGACTACCGAGACTTTCTACACAAAATGGAGTAAAATGTCAGAAAATAGGTTTGAAAAGCCCTATTAGATATGAATATCATCTCCTCAACACACGGGTAACCAAGAAGATGTTCCAACGATGAATTAATCCATCAAATAAAAGCACCGATTAATGAAGAAGGTGTTGATGGTGAATTAAGACCAGAACGTGTTGTATTAGGTAAGATGCAGCAGAATTTCATTTCACCGTGTAAAAAATAAACAAATAAAAAAAAACAAAAAAAAACCTTTGAATGTCTATGAAAGACAGAAAGGTGGGTATCCTTTTCGAGGCGCGCGAAGCATAATGGGTGACAATGTTGTCAAAATCTTGTCGCCACTGTAACAGCAAGTTACCTGATAAAATTATATTATACCAGATTGTTAGCTGATACATCTTAGGAAAAGTCATCAAGTTTGGTGGTGTTTGCTTTCGTATTTAAAACGTTACGAGGGTAAGCCTCCCCACCCTCCCTTTCCAGGCTCAATTGGATACAAAAATGCTTTCTTACCAATTACAAGGAGGATCACTGAAGCATTTGCTGCAACCACCAGTAACTCGAACATGATTTTATCCACGGAATGATCCACAGATGTAGGGATGTTTTCGCTGGGAATCTTACTCACGGCTCCTATTCCCAAGTTGATGAAAGTGACCGTTAGGGATGTAAGCATTAACCTGTTCTCGAAAGGATCTACCACTGGTTTTTTGACGGCAAAGGCAACTGCGTAGATACCTGATATGATGCAAGCGAGTCCTGCATAGGACCTGCTCTCACTGCCGATTAAGATTAAACCAGAAGTCAGGATAACCTTGCGCACTGTATCAACGAGTTCCCAATACCATGCAGAAGACCTGTAATTTTCAAACAGGAATCGTAATCCCGTAAGCAATTCAGCACTTTTTGCTTCATTGTCGTCGTGGCAACTTTCGCCTTCGTCGTCGTTTTGGGTAGTTAGCAGCGCCTTTCGTTCACTCAAGAGGAGAATGAGGAATGAAGCTGCTGGTAGGAAAAGCACGTAACCAACGGCAACATATCCGACGATAACTAAACGATTGTATCTTGAACTATTGCAGTTTATGCCAAAGTCCGCCTTTAAATATCTGGTACAATCATCCTTTTCATCATCACTGCAAAGCGTACGACAAGCGAGAGGGAGTACGGCTGCTGTTTTCAAACATGTGCTGAGGTAAGTAACATATAGGATGAAAAAAACGTTTCTGTAGATGAACTCTTTTGTCTGAGACATTTTCAGGGCTTTCTGTTGGTCATCCAAAGTAGAACGTAATCTGAGGTATAACTTTCTGATTCCGAAAACACAGATCGACAGGATGATAACTAAAGCGTTTATCGTAAGTATGGAAAAAAGATCTCCAAATGCATCAATTTTCAATTCTGGAAAGAGACAGTGAACAGGCGCAATCTGGAACACGTTTAACTGTAAAACCTGGGAATATTTTCCGATGAGGGCAAGAGAGTCGGGCCATTTAATGTATGCAAATGCTTCAAGCAGTCCAAACGTTACTTGGTAGAAACCAATTACGATTTTGAGCCGCCCAAGAAGAATGTCCACTGAAGAACGCCCGAGATTCTTTTTGCTTTCCTTTTTGCTTGACCATACCAGGATAGCGATTGTTATGATAATAACTGCCGCCACGATAGAAAGTTGCCCGATCATCCATGTTTTTGTTGGGCACAGTTCGCACTTTTTAAGTTGTTTGTAATGGCCATCACTGCATAATTCACACAATGGACCTTTGTATCCAGTGCTGCAGTTAGAATCTATACCTCCGGTACAAGATTCTTGGCGAGGACATCTGTGAGGTTTTGGTAGCGCGTGCGTGTACTTCGTTAACGACCGATTGGGTAGCGAGTCATCCATGTGTTCAATAACTTCAGCGGTAACATTAAGGACATGGCTTGTGAATTCTTTATAAATATGTTTGTGTGTTTCATTTTTCCAGTTCCACCAGAAACCAGACTTTAAAGTTGCGAAGTCATCGGCGCATACTAAACCATCACCCCCACATGGTTTGCATTCCCCAAACAGATCTGTCCGGTAAAACGACTGCAGGCATTTGCAAGCTCGAAATCCAGCAAAGGAGCTAGAATCAGTTCCTGTTTACGAAAAATAAAGTATAGTTTTTAATCTTCTTATCCATGCATGTATAGCTTCTTGCCTCAGTCTGTTAGTGAGTTTTAGGTGCATCACAACAGTTTACAGGTTTTCCCTACAGTTTTAATTTGATCAATTAGTACTGCTATTTTTTATTGGTAAATGGTACAAAAATAGTCATAATTGTTCGACGTAATAGGTAACCATAGCAAAAATATAGCCGTTAAAAACAGCCCTTGTTTTAGCTTCGGTTAGCATAGCACAGAAACGAGATGTGTGATCCCAAGGTTTTACTATGGAATTGTAACCAGCATGCCAATACCCCACTTGTTGCAAATTCACAAAAAAAAGATGTTATAGGAGGAGGAGCCACCTTAATTTTATAAAAATGTGAGGTGAATTATTTAGCACAGTATAAATTAGTATTTCATAACTAGTGTACTCACATGCACTACTTTGTTGTTTTCAGTTCTTATTTTATTAAAAGTTTCTCATGTTTGCAAATCGTTCCAATTTTTTCCCGTAAGAAAACTATCATTGAACATTAGAATGTACCGTATGACGTTTGTTTAAGCGATAGAACGAAAGAAAAGTAAGCATCAACGTTTGAATATCTTGGCCAGGGATGAGCAAACCTTGTAGCGACACGTTTGGTTTTTCATCGTTGCGTCTGGACAAGTGAAAGAAGGGACAACTCCAAAAAACCTTTCCAGGGTTAAAATCAAAAACTGGGTTAGGTTACTACATGCCTTGTGCTACGCTGTAGATTTTTAACCCCTTTAAACTCTCTGGACATCTTAGCAAGATAATGGTAGTACCTTGTGGACATGCTCTGCAATCTCTTGCTCTCTTCCCAGGCGCATCGTTCTCAGACACAAAAGTTCCATTAGGGCATGGTAAACAACTGTCACCGACAAAGGCTTCAGTGTCAGAATAATAACCCCCTAAAATGTTAAACACAAAAATAATATATTCAAACACAAAATCCTGAACCAGGCTTTCTAGGGTAAGCAGGGAGATGGCGGGAGCGTCACACAAGTGGTACGCGATAAACGAGCAGCTCACCATAGTTATTGAGCTCCCATGACATTTTTGTATAACCAAACAAAGCAATTTAAAGGACTCTTTTCTTTTCCTTATAATTGGACTTTAATGCATTGAGAAGTAAATTCGCTTCAATACGTAAGGAAAAAAATATCGGTTGCGCGCGTTAAGTGGTGTCATATAGAGATAACATGCTGGAGTCAAGAATGTGATTTCTGAAGCACACTAGATAAATCAGAAGGGGCAGTATCATGGGAGATATTATGGGCAAAAATTCACTAAATTTAAACCTTGAACACTGTGTTACAGTTAATTTCTAAATCGCTAATTTAAAGAGATATTAGTGATTCTACTGAGACGAAAGGTTGAATTAAATATAGCACAACCTATTTTTAGTGCGTTACGACAGCGAAAATTGAAAAAGTCGGGCCGACGTTTTCAAATTTAAACCCATTTTTATTTTGGTCATCTGCCGGCGAAAATATCCATGAATAGTTTTCTGGCATTCCGATAGTCTTTTAATTTTGTTTTATTTTTTTCAGGATACTAATAACTTTATTGAACATAGCCATAATAAAACATTACAAGATACAAATACAAGATATAAATACAAATACATAATACAAAATCAAGCTTAATACAAAGAATTACTATATAACTTACAATAGTAAAGACAAACCATGGGGACGAGAAAAAAAATTTAACGTACAATACTAATATTTTTTTAACATATAGGCACTTTATTCGTGCTATTTTCGATTACAACACTGTTTACAGATACAATACTGTTTACTACTACTTGCATCTACTACTTTTAACACACTAATACTAAATATATTATTACAAAAAAATATTTTCTACTTTCCACTGTAATGTTACTTTGGTTTGGAATTCCTATTCAATCGGCTTTTTTTTTCAAAGCATTTGCAAGCATAAATATATTGTTTTAATACGATGACAAATAAGTGTAGTCTGCGTTTTTGGAGGTC
>NW_028145439.1:0-47500 GCF_977016875.1 Pavona decussata | reverse complement strand
ATTCTCAAATGACTCGATTATGCGAAGGTGTGATTTAAGAGACTCTGGGTTGTTAGTTATGATTGGTATCGTCTGCGAATTGTGAAATTTTCACTTCTTGGTCACCCGGAATATGAATACCTTTACATTGTGGACTTTGACGTATCTTTAATGCTAACTGTTCCACTGCAAGGATGAACAGAGAAGGACTGAGTGGACGAAACCAGTTTGACCAGAGTGGAATAAATTTGGTAGAAATTGTTCCAGTCTCTTAGCTAGTATTTTCGAAAGAATTTTGTAATCCAAATTGAGCAGAGAAATATGGCGCCAATTTTTTAAATCAGTCAAGTTAATATCCTCTTTGGGTATTAGGGTTAGTATTCCCCTTCTTTGGGATATTGACAATTCACCTTTATGAAATGCCTCGTTATATGTATAAAGTAGATCTTTCCAGAGGAGATAAAAAAAAAAAAAAAAATCGTAAAATTCCTTTGTGAATCCATCTTCCCCGGGAGACTTATTGTTCGCGAAGGACGCGAAGGCAGCTTTCAATTCGTCGAGGATCAATTCTGTTTCCGAAGGCTCTTGTTCCTCTTCGCTTAATTGAGGGATATCAAAACCTTCAATGAAGTCTTAAAATTTATTATCGTAATTAGACACCTGGGTGCTTTATCACCAAATTTAGAGGTATACAAACTCTGGTAAAACGCTTCAATTTCTTTCTTCACTTGCACTGCATCTGTCCCTGTTTCACTATTTTCCAATTTCACCTCTCGAATTAATTTTTTTTCTCATAATTCGTTTTTCTAGATTAAAAAAAGTACTTACAATAGTCAGCTTTTCTCCTTGTTCAAACTATTTAACCTTTGATTTAAACATAGCTTCTTTTCCTCTTGTTTCATGTATTATTTTTAATTCTTCTTTAGCGGCTTCATATTGTTCTAATAATTGATGGTCAAAGACGCCGCCATTGCAGATCTTGTGATCAAGTTCTTGTAATTTGCTTTGAAGGTCTTCTTCTTTGTTCCTTAATTTAAATCTCTTTTCTTTTGAATATTTAATAGTTTCAGAGTGTAGTCCCATTTTTACTAGTTCCCATAGCAGTTGCTTTTCGGTTACTTCTGAATACTTTTCTAAAATTTTGCGCGTATTTAATAGTGACGAATTCTTTGTAATTTTTGTCTTCCAGTAGGGTGTTATTAAACTTCCACAAGCCAGGTCCTCTTTTAAATTCATTTTTGATCTCAAGATTCAGATAAATTGATTTGTGGTTAGGTGCTATTAAGTTACGGGTTTCTGTTTTCTTACATGATTAGAGAGAGGACGAGAAATAAGAAAAAAGTCTATTCTCGATCGCACTTTTAAGGGCTCTGACTCATAAGTAAAAGATTTAGTTGTGGGGTGCAATTGTCGATAAACATCAGTTAAGTTTATCTCTTCCATTAGACTAACAAGTGTATTCCTGTAATTTGTGGCTTTCCAAGGTTGGCCGCCGCTTTTGTCAATTGGATTGAGAGTGGTATTCCAATCGCCTGAAATGATGACTTTTGTGGTGTCCGTTTTCGACGCTAGGTGTTCGCTTATTGTTTTAATGAAATTATTATTAGTGCAAAATCTTCCCCAGTTACTCCAAATAAAGATTTTCTAAGTCTTCAAGTGAAAAAATTCTTACCGGCGATCCTTCTGGTGATGTTTTAACAAAAAATTTCGGTCTAAAGTCCAGGCACTCTGGATGAGTTGATATTTTCTCATTTTATTTGCATTGCTAATGATGCGTCGGCGGTGATCGGTGAGGTTTTCATTGATGAAAATACGTGGCTCGCGGCCGGCTGCACAAGAGAAATTTCTAGATGGAAATAAATCTGCTGCCTTGATGTGTCTCAACTTTATTCTGCTTTTGTACAGTTTAGTTTTGACCTTGTGATTTAGAAATTTAACAATGATGGATTTGTTTCGAGTGTTCAACCTGTGCGATATTTCAATGTCATCCGACAGAATATGTACATCCAGTGCTTCTGCTAGCTTTAATACTACTTCTTCCACAGGTCACCAAAGCGTATGTGACACAGGTTACCATGCAAGCGTGATTTAAGAGTTTGTATGGAGTTAAAATTAAATCGAAATTTAGACAACAATATTCCCACAAAACCCACAAAAAATATTATTAAGTCTAGAAAAGCTTACCCGGTGTGTTTTGCTGTGTTTTCAATGCTTCTCAGTACTTCTAAACGCTGTTTAGAGCGGTTTATCTCTCAGCAGCTGTTCCACGTGCATCACTGTATTATGTTAATGGCAAGGTAGGAAACTAAAAGTCAAATTTGAATAAAATTTGGCCCGTCATTTGAGGAGAGCACTTCGAAAACCTCGCTAAAATTTGCTTGAAACTTAAGCACTCGCTTAACTGTCTCTCCATATGGCAAGAAGGATGATGTGCGGTCCTTCCTGGGCAGATAATTTTCGGCGAAGTTGACTTATGGAGACACAGGCCTTCGTTGAAAACAAAGTTCATTTCAAATTGGGTGCCATTTTTGCCGCCGACAGAGCCGTGTCGCTGGAATGTTGGAACAAACTCACGGTCAAACCTAGGAACGAGTACTAAAATGTGCCCAGCCGGGGAAATCCACGGGAAGCCTTTGGCACGTAACAAACCACACACACCCCCTCCCAGCTAAGTGCGGTTCTGTGCCAGCCAGCCGTGCTTGGCGTGGCAGCAAGAAAGGTCTCTTGAGAATATGAATTGACTTTTGTATTATTATTATTATTATTATTATTATTATTATTATTATTATTATTATTATTATTATTATTATTATTATTATTATTATTTTTTTTTTTTTTTTTTTTTGAACTGACTTCGCGATTTTCCAACTCGTAACTTACGAGTTGGCTTTTCTTCAATAAAAGCTAACTGAAAGAAATTGAAAATTTGTCTTTGTATTCACGCTCTCCAAAAATCCTTGAATTTCGCAAAGTTGTTGTTTTTGCCGAGAACGGCAACATTTTTTTCACATGTGTAAGGTCATTGTTTTGCTCATTAAACCTTTTGTATTTCGAAGTTCTCATTACCGGCTTATTCATTGCGAGCAGGAGGGCAGGAAGGAAAAATAATCTAAGTCGTTTGACAAGATCTGGCGATGAGTGTTTAGTCGTTTCGGTAGGTCACAGTCAATACAATCAAATTTAGGTACGAAGTTACATCGGCTGCATGATGTAGTCACTTTCGTGGATAAGCAAATATGTCGAGGTAGTTGTATATTTACTTATATTCTCTTGTCACGTTAACGCGAAGCTAGCTCAATGATACCATATTGCAGGCTAACTGATGAACAAAATAATGTTTTACGCGTTACTGAGAAAGGCCACAACAAGGTCGGCTAGCTGGTACAGAACTGCACTTAGCCGGGAGGGAGTGTGTGTGGTTTGTCATGTGCCAAAGGCTTCCCGTGGATTTCCCCGGCTGGGCACATTTTATTACTCGTTCCTAGGTTTGACCGTGAGTTTGCTCCAACATTCCAGCGACACGGCTCTGTCGGCGGCAAAAATGGCACCCAATTTGAAATGAACTTTGTTTTCAACGAAGGCCTGTGTCTCCATAAATCAACTTCGCCGAAAATTATCTGCCCAGGAAGGACCGCACATCATCCTTCTTGCCATATGGAGAGACAGTTAAGCGAGTGCTTAAGTTTCAAGCAAATTTTAGCGAGGTTTTCGAAGTGCTCTCCTCAAATGACGGGCCAAATTTTATTCAAATTTGACTTTTAGTTTCCTACCTTGCCATTAACATAATACAGTGATGCACGTGGAACAGCTGCTGAGAGATAAACCGCTCTAAACAGCGTTTAGAAGCACTGAGAAGCATTGAAAACACAGCAAAACACACCGGGTAAGCTTTTCTAGACTTAATTTTATTTTTTGTGAGTTTTGTGGGAATATTGTTGCCTAATTTTCGATTTAATTTTAACTCCATACAAACTCTTAAATCACGCTTGCATGGTAACCTGTGTCACATACGCTTTGGTGACCTGTGCTTCTTCGGTTGATGTATTTGCATCTTCTGGTACTCCGTGAATTTCTAACGAGTTCTTTCTCATGTATTGTTCTAAGTTGTCGAGTTCCTCAGTTAATTTGTCACTCTCCTCTATCGAATCTGCTAACTTCTTCTTAGTATGCTTTAGCTCTTCTCTTAACAAGATATTCTCTTCTTGGTGGATTCCAGGAAGGTTTTCACGGACTCTAACTCGTGCTTTTGTTCCTCGTAGGCGGCCTTCAATTCCGTTAATGCTGTTTTAAATGACTTATTCTTCTTTAAGATATTTGCTATTGAGGTTTGAATACTCGCTAGCATTTTTCTAATTTAATTTCAGTTAATCTAGGTTCAGTTGACGAATTTTCTGTCGTCTCCGTATTCTCTCCTACTTCGCTCGCGGCCATGTTGCTTCGTTTGGCGTCACCGAGCTCTTCTTCCACTTCTAAAGAGCCTCGCTCACCTCGTTTGTTCTTGCGTCCTTTTCTTGTCATCGGAGTTTAACAGGTGCTCGCTTTTCATCAGATTTTAACATTTAAAGGATGATATTTACCAAGGATGAAGGAGTATGGAGACAGATTTTGCTCCGCTCATTCGACACGTCCGACTCAGACGAACGGACCCATGCTTCCCCTGATAGTCTTTTAATGGAATTTTGGTCATTATATATTAACTGCTATCTACGGAAGCCCATGGAAATATACCTACATGTAACAATAAGTTACACATCTCACAAAATAAAATGCACTGCAAGCTAAATAAATCCGCACACTACGAACAAAATAAATCCACACGCTACAAATAAAAAAGTCCTCACGCTGCAAACAAAATAAATCCGCACGCTGCAGACAAAATAAATCCTCACGCTGAAATTAAAAAAAAAACTTCCGCACGCTGCAAACAAAAAAAAAAAAAAAAAAACCGCACGCTACAAACAAAATAAAAAGTACATAGCTAGACGCAGAGTACGGTGAGTGTTACGTTTTGAAAAAAATGGCGTCCAGCGATGATATGTTGAAGAAAGCTGAGTGGTGAAATTGTGCTCAACAGTTTGCCCTGTGGATCTGATGGAGAGCTATTTCAACAGAGGCCTTATGTACAATTATATAATGCTGATGTTGTGGAAGACATCATCAAATAGATGTCATGAGTGAACGAACATTGAAGAGAAGCTGTTACGAGAGATTTCGCGTTTCACTTTTAAAAAGAAATCCGTTAAATTTAACTGCTGATATAATACGCTTGACAAGCGCGTTTCAGTCGCTTTGTATTTGGAATAGAATACATGAACAGGTAGTCACAATAGCTTGAGGTTTTGAAAGGGATATTTAATCAACTCAGCATGTGGACGCGAGAAGTGGACATTGACGGTCGTATTAACAGCCGATTTGATATGTGGTTCATCGCTCGATAATTTACTTGTTTTCGCTTTTGCTGCTTCATATTTAGCTGTTTATCTTGTGTAGTTTTCACTTATGATCATTCGTTTTAATTTCAAACCAGCAAAGGGTTTTCAAACAAAGAGAGCTTATTTTAACTTATTTTAGTTCAACATCTGGCCTGTACACGTGTAATTGGGTATATTGTACGTGGCTCATGTACTTTGCTCGATCACGCAAGTCCTTTTTTAAAAAAAACCTTTGTCCTGTAATCTTACGACTCAGCAATTCTTTTGATGTACGTTCATTTTCTGCAATCAAAGTGCAATATTCTTTGTTAAGGATGTAGTCCGTAAAAGTACTCTACTTATAAGGAACTCTCAACAATTAAGCGCACGTAAAAGTAATAAAAAAATTGTAATTGAACTAAATGCATGTTATCACACATGTCAATTACTACTAACAGGTCAGATTAGTATCTCTGATAAGTCCATGCAATTTACGTGAAACGATACTATGCAACAAAATCTTAGTACCTTATAAATTACATTCATGTCTACGTGTACAGTCCTGTTTATATTTAGTTGTGCTCTGCATATAAGAATGGCCTCGACACTCAGCTGTTGGTCAACCATCACCCACTCACCCTTGCAACCTGGTGTTCCACTGTTAACTTCAATAATGTTTTTGGTAAAATTCTGTAACTTGTTTCGTTTATTATATGTTTTTCTTATGGGAGATCGTACTTTTCTTTAAATACCATTTACCAGTAAGTATTACTTCTGTTGTAGAGACAGTTACCATGACGACAAAGTATAGATAGAATGACAGATATCATGGGACATTTCATCCTCATTCTGTTGCATTTTTAGTTTAATTTAATGATTTTTTTTTTTCGATTAAAATTTTGAAAGGAACAGAACATCGGGTCATTCAGACAATTTTGCCAATATCACAAAATTTAATATTTTTTAATCATTAAACTGGATTTATCTGACAGCCTTGTTTCCAAACAGGCTTCCAGGCTTGTTTGCATTAGTAATTTATTCTCACAGCATATCTATTGCCGCGATCACGAAGGACTAAGTTATGGGAGAAATCCGCGACCGCCGAGGCAAGAGATATGCCACAAGGCTAGGCAAGAGGTGGTCACCGCCACCAGGGGAGGAGGGAGGGGCGCAAAGCGCCTTCCAAGGCAATCTCGTCAAACTGCGAGATCTCGCGCCGCGTAGCCAGATCTTATGCCTGAATGGCCGCAAAGGATCGTACTAGACGCTACTAGCCCGAACCCTCGGGATTAAAGGAAAGAGGCGTGCTAACGTGACACGCTAATTATATATGCAGTGAGAATAGTATCTCAAATTTGTTTAAAAAATTTAGCCAAGGAAACGCGAAGAAATCTACTGTTAATTTTTGCGTTTTTTTGGTAACATCCGTAGTCTTGAAGCCTTTGTTTAAACGTTCGTTTATTCATATCGCCAAATATAGGGACATATTTCGCCAGTCAAGGTCAGAATTAAGGAAACGGGTAACCGTAAGGTTCATAATTCAATGACTCGACAGGACCGCGGCTCGCCAGTCGTGGCCAGAGTGTAAAAAACGAGTTAAGGCCCTCAAGCCGGCTCAGCTGATGATGATTTCTTCCACAACATCAGCGTTATATGGCTGTACATTAGGCCTCTGTTTAAATAGCCTTCCATCAGATCCACAGGGCAAACTATTGAGCACAATTTCATCACTCAGCTTTCTTCAACATAGCATCGCTAAACGCCATGTTTTTCAAATGTAAACTCAGTCCCAGTACTTTGCGTCTACCTGCGTGCGCAGAACCTTTTATTTTGTTTGCAGCGGGCGGATTTTTTTTGTTTTTGTTTGCAGCATGAAGATTTATTTTGTTTGCAGCGTGCGGATTTATTTTGTTTACAGCGTGAGGATTTATTTTGTTCGCAGTGTGCGGATTTATTTAGTTTGCAGTGCATTTTGTAAGATGTGTAACTTATTGTTATATGGAGGTATATTACCAGGAGAGAGGTGTCCCTTATGGGCTTCCGTAGCTATCAACCGAATAGCGTCTTTCGATTTTCAATGTGTTGCTAAAAATAGCGTGAAACTGTGCTTTAAAATGAAGTTTTTCCAGGATAGTATTCATTTTTTTGCAGATTCAATTTCAATAAAAATCGAGCGCCACTGAAAGAAGCTTTAATTAATGTTATGGTAGTACCGTACTTTAAAAAAACATCATATCTTTTTGGAAAAAAAAAAAAATTAATTTATCCAATGTATCATATTTGACTCATTGCAAGCTACAATCCTGGCCAAAAATTCCCGGGACAGCAACACAAAACAGCATTGTCAGTGAACATCTTCATTCTCCATATCTTAAGCCGGTCTTCAACATTTTTATTAAGCTGTCTTTGCAATTTTTGGAAAGCCCCCTCCCCCCAAACAATGTTGAGCGCAACTGGAATCATTCGGACTGTAGATAAACTCAGCATCGTAACAACATTGCTTGGGGGCGGGGGGGCGGGGGAATAGTTCGTGATTAATTTTGCAAATTTTGGCCAGGATTGTCTGATTTTAGCGTTGCTTTTAAATTGGCAAATTATATCATTTTGAAGACAATTTGGAGGTTCCTTTTGTTAAAGTAAAGAGTGTTATGGCCATCCTTATCATCACCTCGCCGTAAAAAGTGAAAGTTAGTTACAGTCGCGAATATTGGAATAAGAGATGAGGAACGGATATTTGTTTTCAGACGTCGATATGCGTGCGCGTAGTTATTTTGCAAAGTATGTACATAGAAGCACTGACAGAGATAAAAATCTTTCGAAAACTGTAGCCAAATGGAGAGGGTATATCTTATCAGCGATGGTCCGTAGTTAGATGCAGTCTACTTGCCTGTTCCGAGAGAGGTTAGGAGCCGAGATGTTGGATGTAAAGACGAACATCTTTTTTGCGACCTCCGACGCCCTCTTAGTTTTGTGTTAGGCAGCTGCCATTGACAACACGAACACAACTTTTAAAAGAATACGAGATGGCGCTTTTCCCACTATTGGAGACGAATATCACTTTAAGAACAGAAACGTTTAATTCCTAGCGGTGGCTGTTTTGCCAAATCGCGCGTATTGCGTGACCACTCAAAACAGATACAATACGTCATCAAAACATTTGTCCGAACATTTCTCGGCTACATTTCTCACCACTATAAAGTCATTTTGCAATGTTTGTTGACACTTTATTACCTTTATCAGCGTGTAAAGGCTTTCTCTATCATTTGATCGCCATGCTGAAATGCTTTCCTAAATGCATTTCACAAAGTAAATCTATTTTCGAACATTTCTCACCCCATTACGTAAAAATAATTCAAAATCAGCTTAGATTTTTTATTGCGACACGGGTGAGAAATGTTGCCAAAGTACTAAGACGAACTTGCGCTGTGGTCAAAAGGGGTAGAATAGAAGAGGAAACAATCTTTCTTTCATTGGGAGAAAAGTTTACCTGGAAACAAGCCGTTTTCTTCGCTGCAACACGATTTGAATGAGCGAGAAATGACCACGAGAACTGTTACGTATTGAAACATAGCAAGTTCAATGTCACGCAGTGCGTGACTTACAGCTAAACTGGCTTTGAACGGAGCGGTCTTTGAATGAAGTGCAGTTATTTTCCCTTACGTTTGAGTGAAAAGCTACAACCACGTTAAAGAAATAATGTGACGGTGCTGCTTGAGGTTCTTACGCTACTAGTTGGGTCTATCGTCCTGAAGAGAAAGCACGGAAATGGAACTAGAGCAATTCCCCCTTCTATTCTACTATTCTGCTGTGCGATGTTATCTATCACTGCAGTAGGACTATCATCCAAAGTACTTCAAAACGCCCGCGTAAATTTCTATACCAACAATTTGCCACACTAGTAATGTTCTAGCTGTAATTTCTTCCTCAAAATATCGGTTTATGAGGATAAGTCTGCTTTCCATGCAGTCTACATAATGTACATCCGATGAGCTTGTGGAGATCCCCTGCTAAGGCCATAAGGACACAGTTTGGCATTTTGGTGAGATCACGCTAAAGCTATTTGCGCAAAGCTTACCCAACGGGTAAAAAGAGTAACTTCCTTGACTTGATTACTGGCCAAAGCAAAAATACGCGCCATATGACGTGGTTGACCGCCAGTAACTTACATTCCAATGTTTCCACTTAGCAAATACGCACGGTAAGCCTTACAACAAGAACGCGCGGTCTAAGTCCTCTTTTCCATGACGACTAAAAAATGCGACCATATGTAACCCTTGAGACTTGAAAGAACATTAACTTCATGTACAAGCAATAAAACGCATGAAATATTTATCTTTTCTAAAGATATAACGAGTTTTTTGCAAAACCACTTTTTCAGACAATCCTGGCCAAAAATTCCCGGGACAGCAACACAAAACAGCATTGTCAGTGAACATCTTCATTCTCCATATCTTAAGCCGGTCTTCAACATTTTTATTAAGCTGTCTTTGCAATTTTTGGAAAGCCCCCTCCCCCCAAACAATGTTGAGCGCAACTGGAATCATTCGGACTGTAGATAAACTCAGCATCGTAACAACATTGCTTGGGGGCGGGGGGGCGGGGGAATAGTTCGTGATTAATTTTGCAAATTTTGGCCAGGATTGTCTGATTTTAGCGTTGCTTTTAAATTGGCAAATTATATCATTTTGAAGACAATTTGGAGGTTCCTTTTGTTAAAGTAAAGAGTGTTATGGCCATCCTTATCATCACCTCGCCGTAAAAAGTGAAAGTTAGTTACAGTCGCGAATATTGGAATAAGAGATGAGGAACGGATATTTGTTTTCAGACGTCGATATGCGTGCGCGTAGTTATTTTGCAAAGTATGTACATAGAAGCACTGACAGAGATAAAAATCTTTCGAAAACTGTAGCCAAATGGAGAGGGTATATCTTATCAGCGATGGTCCGTAGTTAGATGCAGTCTACTTGCCTGTTCCGAGAGAGGTTAGGAGCCGAGATGTTGGATGTAAAGACGAACATCTTTTTTGCGACCTCCGACGCCCTCTTAGTTTTGTGTTAGGCAGCTGCCATTGACAACACGAACACAACTTTTAAAAGAATACGAGATGGCGCTTTTCCCACTATTGGAGACGAATATCACTTTAAGAACAGAAACGTTTAATTCCTAGCGGTGGCTGTTTTGCCAAATCGCGCGTATTGCGTGACCACTCAAAACAGATACAATACGTCATCAAAACATTTGTCCGAACATTTCTCGGCTACATTTCTCACCACTATAAAGTCATTTTGCAATGTTTGTTGACACTTTATTACCTTTATCAGCGTGTAAAGGCTTTCTCTATCATTTGATCGCCATGCTGAAATGCTTTCCTAAATGCATTTCACAAAGTAAATCTATTTTCGAACATTTCTCACCCCATTACGTAAAAATAATTCAAAATCAGCTTAGATTTTTTATTGCGACACGGGTGAGAAATGTTGCCAAAGTACTAAGACGAACTTGCGCTGTGGTCAAAAGGGGTAGAATAGAAGAGGAAACAATCTTTCTTTCATTGGGAGAAAAGTTTACCTGGAAACAAGCCGTTTTCTTCGCTGCAACACGATTTGAATGAGCGAGAAATGACCACGAGAACTGTTACGTATTGAAACATAGCAAGTTCAATGTCACGCAGTGCGTGACTTACAGCTAAACTGGCTTTGAACGGAGCGGTCTTTGAATGAAGTGCAGTTATTTTCCCTTACGTTTGAGTGAAAAGCTACAACCACGTTAAAGAAATAATGTGACGGTGCTGCTTGAGGTTCTTACGCTACTAGTTGGGTCTATCGTCCTGAAGAGAAAGCACGGAAATGGAACTAGAGCAATTCCCCCTTCTATTCTACTATTCTGCTGTGCGATGTTATCTATCACTGCAGTAGGACTATCATCCAAAGTACTTCAAAACGCCCGCGTAAATTTCTATACCAACAATTTGCCACACTAGTAATGTTCTAGCTGTAATTTCTTCCTCAAAATATCGGTTTATGAGGATAAGTCTGCTTTCCATGCAGTCTACATAATGTACATCCGATGAGCTTGTGGAGATCCCCTGCTAAGGCCATAAGGACACAGTTTGGCATTTTGGTGAGATCACGCTAAAGCTATTTGCGCAAAGCTTACCCAACGGGTAAAAAGAGTAACTTCCTTGACTTGATTACTGGCCAAAGCAAAAATACGCGCCATATGACGTGGTTGACCGCCAGTAACTTACATTCCAATGTTTCCACTTAGCAAATACGCACGGTAAGCCTTACAACAAGAACGCGCGGTCTAAGTCCTCTTTTCCATGACGACTAAAAAATGCGACCATATGTAACCCTTGAGACTTGAAAGAACATTAACTTCATGTACAAGCAATAAAACGCATGAAATATTTATCTTTTCTAAAGATATAACGAGTTTTTTGCAAAACCACTTTTTCAGACAATCCTGGCCAAAAATTCCCGGGACAGCAACACAAAACAGCATTGTCAGTGAACATCTTCATTCTCCATATCTTAAGCCGGTCTTCAACATTTTTATTAAGCTGTCTTTGCAATTTTTGGAAAGCCCCCTCCCCCCAAACAATGTTGAGCGCAACTGGAATCATTCGGACTGTAGATAAACTCAGCATCGTAACAACATTGCTTGGGGGCGGGGGGGCGGGGGAATAGTTCGTGATTAATTTTGCAAATTTTGGCCAGGATTGTCTGATTTTAGCGTTGCTTTTAAATTGGCAAATTATATCATTTTGAAGACAATTTGGAGGTTCCTTTTGTTAAAGTAAAGAGTGTTATGGCCATCCTTATCATCACCTCGCCGTAAAAAGTGAAAGTTAGTTACAGTCGCGAATATTGGAATAAGAGATGAGGAACGGATATTTGTTTTCAGACGTCGATATGCGTGCGCGTAGTTATTTTGCAAAGTATGTACATAGAAGCACTGACAGAGATAAAAATCTTTCGAAAACTGTAGCCAAATGGAGAGGGTATATCTTATCAGCGATGGTCCGTAGTTAGATGCAGTCTACTTGCCTGTTCCGAGAGAGGTTAGGAGCCGAGATGTTGGATGTAAAGACGAACATCTTTTTTGCGACCTCCGACGCCCTCTTAGTTTTGTGTTAGGCAGCTGCCATTGACAACACGAACACAACTTTTAAAAGAATACGAGATGGCGCTTTTCCCACTATTGGAGACGAATATCACTTTAAGAACAGAAACGTTTAATTCCTAGCGGTGGCTGTTTTGCCAAATCGCGCGTATTGCGTGACCACTCAAAACAGATACAATACGTCATCAAAACATTTGTCCGAACATTTCTCGGCTACATTTCTCACCACTATAAAGTCATTTTGCAATGTTTGTTGACACTTTATTACCTTTATCAGCGTGTAAAGGCTTTCTCTATCATTTGATCGCCATGCTGAAATGCTTTCCTAAATGCATTTCACAAAGTAAATCTATTTTCGAACATTTCTCACCCCATTACGTAAAAATAATTCAAAATCAGCTTAGATTTTTTATTGCGACACGGGTGAGAAATGTTGCCAAAGTACTAAGACGAACTTGCGCTGTGGTCAAAAGGGGTAGAATAGAAGAGGAAACAATCTTTCTTTCATTGGGAGAAAAGTTTACCTGGAAACAAGCCGTTTTCTTCGCTGCAACACGATTTGAATGAGCGAGAAATGACCACGAGAACTGTTACGTATTGAAACATAGCAAGTTCAATGTCACGCAGTGCGTGACTTACAGCTAAACTGGCTTTGAACGGAGCGGTCTTTGAATGAAGTGCAGTTATTTTCCCTTACGTTTGAGTGAAAAGCTACAACCACGTTAAAGAAATAATGTGACGGTGCTGCTTGAGGTTCTTACGCTACTAGTTGGGTCTATCGTCCTGAAGAGAAAGCACGGAAATGGAACTAGAGCAATTCCCCCTTCTATTCTACTATTCTGCTGTGCGATGTTATCTATCACTGCAGTAGGACTATCATCCAAAGTACTTCAAAACGCCCGCGTAAATTTCTATACCAACAATTTGCCACACTAGTAATGTTCTAGCTGTAATTTCTTCCTCAAAATATCGGTTTATGAGGATAAGTCTGCTTTCCATGCAGTCTACATAATGTACATCCGATGAGCTTGTGGAGATCCCCTGCTAAGGCCATAAGGACACAGTTTGGCATTTTGGTGAGATCACGCTAAAGCTATTTGCGCAAAGCTTACCCAACGGGTAAAAAGAGTAACTTCCTTGACTTGATTACTGGCCAAAGCAAAAATACGCGCCATATGACGTGGTTGACCGCCAGTAACTTACATTCCAATGTTTCCACTTAGCAAATACGCACGGTAAGCCTTACAACAAGAACGCGCGGTCTAAGTCCTCTTTTCCATGACGACTAAAAAATGCGACCATATGTAACCCTTGAGACTTGAAAGAACATTAACTTCATGTACAAGCAATAAAACGCATGAAATATTTATCTTTTCTAAAGATATAACGAGTTTTTTGCAAAACCACTTTTTCAGACAATCCTGGCCAAAAATTCCCGGGACAGCAACACAAAACAGCATTGTCAGTGAACATCTTCATTCTCCATATCTTAAGCCGGTCTTCAACATTTTTATTAAGCTGTCTTTGCAATTTTTGGAAAGCCCCCTCCCCCCAAACAATGTTGAGCGCAACTGGAATCATTCGGACTGTAGATAAACTCAGCATCGTAACAACATTGCTTGGGGGCGGGGGGGCGGGGGAATAGTTCGTGATTAATTTTGCAAATTTTGGCCAGGATTGTCTGATTTTAGCGTTGCTTTTAAATTGGCAAATTATATCATTTTGAAGACAATTTGGAGGTTCCTTTTGTTAAAGTAAAGAGTGTTATGGCCATCCTTATCATCACCTCGCCGTAAAAAGTGAAAGTTAGTTACAGTCGCGAATATTGGAATAAGAGATGAGGAACGGATATTTGTTTTCAGACGTCGATATGCGTGCGCGTAGTTATTTTGCAAAGTATGTACATAGAAGCACTGACAGAGATAAAAATCTTTCGAAAACTGTAGCCAAATGGAGAGGGTATATCTTATCAGCGATGGTCCGTAGTTAGATGCAGTCTACTTGCCTGTTCCGAGAGAGGTTAGGAGCCGAGATGTTGGATGTAAAGACGAACATCTTTTTTGCGACCTCCGACGCCCTCTTAGTTTTGTGTTAGGCAGCTGCCATTGACAACACGAACACAACTTTTAAAAGAATACGAGATGGCGCTTTTCCCACTATTGGAGACGAATATCACTTTAAGAACAGAAACGTTTAATTCCTAGCGGTGGCTGTTTTGCCAAATCGCGCGTATTGCGTGACCACTCAAAACAGATACAATACGTCATCAAAACATTTGTCCGAACATTTCTCGGCTACATTTCTCACCACTATAAAGTCATTTTGCAATGTTTGTTGACACTTTATTACCTTTATCAGCGTGTAAAGGCTTTCTCTATCATTTGATCGCCATGCTGAAATGCTTTCCTAAATGCATTTCACAAAGTAAATCTATTTTCGAACATTTCTCACCCCATTACGTAAAAATAATTCAAAATCAGCTTAGATTTTTTATTGCGACACGGGTGAGAAATGTTGCCAAAGTACTAAGACGAACTTGCGCTGTGGTCAAAAGGGGTAGAATAGAAGAGGAAACAATCTTTCTTTCATTGGGAGAAAAGTTTACCTGGAAACAAGCCGTTTTCTTCGCTGCAACACGATTTGAATGAGCGAGAAATGACCACGAGAACTGTTACGTATTGAAACATAGCAAGTTCAATGTCACGCAGTGCGTGACTTACAGCTAAACTGGCTTTGAACGGAGCGGTCTTTGAATGAAGTGCAGTTATTTTCCCTTACGTTTGAGTGAAAAGCTACAACCACGTTAAAGAAATAATGTGACGGTGCTGCTTGAGGTTCTTACGCTACTAGTTGGGTCTATCGTCCTGAAGAGAAAGCACGGAAATGGAACTAGAGCAATTCCCCCTTCTATTCTACTATTCTGCTGTGCGATGTTATCTATCACTGCAGTAGGACTATCATCCAAAGTACTTCAAAACGCCCGCGTAAATTTCTATACCAACAATTTGCCACACTAGTAATGTTCTAGCTGTAATTTCTTCCTCAAAATATCGGTTTATGAGGATAAGTCTGCTTTCCATGCAGTCTACATAATGTACATCCGATGAGCTTGTGGAGATCCCCTGCTAAGGCCATAAGGACACAGTTTGGCATTTTGGTGAGATCACGCTAAAGCTATTTGCGCAAAGCTTACCCAACGGGTAAAAAGAGTAACTTCCTTGACTTGATTACTGGCCAAAGCAAAAATACGCGCCATATGACGTGGTTGACCGCCAGTAACTTACATTCCAATGTTTCCACTTAGCAAATACGCACGGTAAGCCTTACAACAAGAACGCGCGGTCTAAGTCCTCTTTTCCATGACGACTAAAAAATGCGACCATATGTAACCCTTGAGACTTGAAAGAACATTAACTTCATGTACAAGCAATAAAACGCATGAAATATTTATCTTTTCTAAAGATATAACGAGTTTTTTGCAAAACCACTTTTTCAGACAATCCTGGCCAAAAATTCCCGGGACAGCAACACAAAACAGCATTGTCAGTGAACATCTTCATTCTCCATATCTTAAGCCGGTCTTCAACATTTTTATTAAGCTGTCTTTGCAATTTTTGGAAAGCCCCCTCCCCCCAAACAATGTTGAGCGCAACTGGAATCATTCGGACTGTAGATAAACTCAGCATCGTAACAACATTGCTTGGGGGCGGGGGGGCGGGGGAATAGTTCGTGATTAATTTTGCAAATTTTGGCCAGGATTGTCTGATTTTAGCGTTGCTTTTAAATTGGCAAATTATATCATTTTGAAGACAATTTGGAGGTTCCTTTTGTTAAAGTAAAGAGTGTTATGGCCATCCTTATCATCACCTCGCCGTAAAAAGTGAAAGTTAGTTACAGTCGCGAATATTGGAATAAGAGATGAGGAACGGATATTTGTTTTCAGACGTCGATATGCGTGCGCGTAGTTATTTTGCAAAGTATGTACATAGAAGCACTGACAGAGATAAAAATCTTTCGAAAACTGTAGCCAAATGGAGAGGGTATATCTTATCAGCGATGGTCCGTAGTTAGATGCAGTCTACTTGCCTGTTCCGAGAGAGGTTAGGAGCCGAGATGTTGGATGTAAAGACGAACATCTTTTTTGCGACCTCCGACGCCCTCTTAGTTTTGTGTTAGGCAGCTGCCATTGACAACACGAACACAACTTTTAAAAGAATACGAGATGGCGCTTTTCCCACTATTGGAGACGAATATCACTTTAAGAACAGAAACGTTTAATTCCTAGCGGTGGCTGTTTTGCCAAATCGCGCGTATTGCGTGACCACTCAAAACAGATACAATACGTCATCAAAACATTTGTCCGAACATTTCTCGGCTACATTTCTCACCACTATAAAGTCATTTTGCAATGTTTGTTGACACTTTATTACCTTTATCAGCGTGTAAAGGCTTTCTCTATCATTTGATCGCCATGCTGAAATGCTTTCCTAAATGCATTTCACAAAGTAAATCTATTTTCGAACATTTCTCACCCCATTACGTAAAAATAATTCAAAATCAGCTTAGATTTTTTATTGCGACACGGGTGAGAAATGTTGCCAAAGTACTAAGACGAACTTGCGCTGTGGTCAAAAGGGGTAGAATAGAAGAGGAAACAATCTTTCTTTCATTGGGAGAAAAGTTTACCTGGAAACAAGCCGTTTTCTTCGCTGCAACACGATTTGAATGAGCGAGAAATGACCACGAGAACTGTTACGTATTGAAACATAGCAAGTTCAATGTCACGCAGTGCGTGACTTACAGCTAAACTGGCTTTGAACGGAGCGGTCTTTGAATGAAGTGCAGTTATTTTCCCTTACGTTTGAGTGAAAAGCTACAACCACGTTAAAGAAATAATGTGACGGTGCTGCTTGAGGTTCTTACGCTACTAGTTGGGTCTATCGTCCTGAAGAGAAAGCACGGAAATGGAACTAGAGCAATTCCCCCTTCTATTCTACTATTCTGCTGTGCGATGTTATCTATCACTGCAGTAGGACTATCATCCAAAGTACTTCAAAACGCCCGCGTAAATTTCTATACCAACAATTTGCCACACTAGTAATGTTCTAGCTGTAATTTCTTCCTCAAAATATCGGTTTATGAGGATAAGTCTGCTTTCCATGCAGTCTACATAATGTACATCCGATGAGCTTGTGGAGATCCCCTGCTAAGGCCATAAGGACACAGTTTGGCATTTTGGTGAGATCACGCTAAAGCTATTTGCGCAAAGCTTACCCAACGGGTAAAAAGAGTAACTTCCTTGACTTGATTACTGGCCAAAGCAAAAATACGCGCCATATGACGTGGTTGACCGCCAGTAACTTACATTCCAATGTTTCCACTTAGCAAATACGCACGGTAAGCCTTACAACAAGAACGCGCGGTCTAAGTCCTCTTTTCCATGACGACTAAAAAATGCGACCATATGTAACCCTTGAGACTTGAAAGAACATTAACTTCATGTACAAGCAATAAAACGCATGAAATATTTATCTTTTCTAAAGATATAACGAGTTTTTTGCAAAACCACTTTTTCAGACAATCCTGGCCAAAAATTCCCGGGACAGCAACACAAAACAGCATTGTCAGTGAACATCTTCATTCTCCATATCTTAAGCCGGTCTTCAACATTTTTATTAAGCTGTCTTTGCAATTTTTGGAAAGCCCCCTCCCCCCAAACAATGTTGAGCGCAACTGGAATCATTCGGACTGTAGATAAACTCAGCATCGTAACAACATTGCTTGGGGGCGGGGGGGGCGGGGGAATAGTTCGTGATTAATTTTGCAAATTTTGGCCAGGATTGTCTGATTTTAGCGTTGCTTTTAAATTGGCAAATTATATCATTTTGAAGACAATTTGGAGGTTCCTTTTGTTAAAGTAAAGAGTGTTATGGCCATCCTTATCATCACCTCGCCGTAAAAAGTGAAAGTTAGTTACAGTCGCGAATATTGGAATAAGAGATGAGGAACGGATATTTGTTTTCAGACGTCGATATGCGTGCGCGTAGTTATTTTGCAAAGTATGTACATAGAAGCACTGACAGAGATAAAAATCTTTCGAAAACTGTAGCCAAATGGAGAGGGTATATCTTATCAGCGATGGTCCGTAGTTAGATGCAGTCTACTTGCCTGTTCCGAGAGAGGTTAGGAGCCGAGATGTTGGATGTAAAGACGAACATCTTTTTTGCGACCTCCGACGCCCTCTTAGTTTTGTGTTAGGCAGCTGCCATTGACAACACGAACACAACTTTTAAAAGAATACGAGATGGCGCTTTTCCCACTATTGGAGACGAATATCACTTTAAGAACAGAAACGTTTAATTCCTAGCGGTGGCTGTTTTGCCAAATCGCGCGTATTGCGTGACCACTCAAAACAGATACAATACGTCATCAAAACATTTGTCCGAACATTTCTCGGCTACATTTCTCACCACTATAAAGTCATTTTGCAATGTTTGTTGACACTTTATTACCTTTATCAGCGTGTAAAGGCTTTCTCTATCATTTGATCGCCATGCTGAAATGCTTTCCTAAATGCATTTCACAAAGTAAATCTATTTTCGAACTTTCTCACCCCATTACGTAAAAATAATTCAAAATCAGCTTAGATTTTTTATTGCGACACGGGTGAGAAATGTTGCCAAAGTACTAAGACGAACTTGCGCTGTGGTCAAAAGGGGTAGAATAGAAGAGGAAACAATCTTTCTTTCATTGGGAGAAAAGTTTACCTGGAAACAAGCCGTTTTCTTCGCTGCAACACGATTTGAATGAGCGAGAAATGACCACGAGAACTGTTACGTATTGAAACATAGCAAGTTCAATGTCACGCAGTGCGTGACTTACAGCTAAACTGGCTTTGAACGGAGCGGTCTTTGAATGAAGTGCAGTTATTTTCCCTTACGTTTGAGTGAAAAGCTACAACCACGTTAAAGAAATAATGTGACGGTGCTGCTTGAGGTTCTTACGCTACTAGTTGGGTCTATCGTCCTGAAGAGAAAGCACGGAAATGGAACTAGAGCAATTCCCCCTTCTATTCTACTATTCTGCTGTGCGATGTTATCTATCACTGCAGTAGGACTATCATCCAAAGTACTTCAAAACGCCCGCGTAAATTTCTATACCAACAATTTGCCACACTAGTAATGTTCTAGCTGTAATTTCTTCCTCAAAATATCGGTTTATGAGGATAAGTCTGCTTTCCATGCAGTCTACATAATGTACATCCGATGAGCTTGTGGAGATCCCCTGCTAAGGCCATAAGGACACAGTTTGGCATTTTGGTGAGATCACGCTAAAGCTATTTGCGCAAAGCTTACCCAACGGGTAAAAAGAGTAACTTCCTTGACTTGATTACTGGCCAAAGCAAAAATACGCGCCATATGACGTGGTTGACCGCCAGTAACTTACATTCCAATGTTTCCACTTAGCAAATACGCACGGTAAGCCTTACAACAAGAACGCGCGGTCTAAGTCCTCTTTTCCATGACGACTAAAAAATGCGACCATATGTAACCCTTGAGACTTGAAAGAACATTAACTTCATGTACAAGCAATAAAACGCATGAAATATTTATCTTTTCTAAAGATATAACGAGTTTTTTGCAAAACCACTTTTTCAGACAATCCTGGCCAAAAATTCCCGGGACAGCAACACAAAACAGCATTGTCAGTGAACATCTTCATTCTCCATATCTTAAGCCGGTCTTCAACATTTTTATTAAGCTGTCTTTGCAATTTTTGGAAAGCCCCCTCCCCCCAAACAATGTTGAGCGCAACTGGAATCATTCGGACTGTAGATAAACTCAGCATCGTAACAACATTGCTTGGGGGCGGGGGGGCGGGGGAATAGTTCGTGATTAATTTTGCAAATTTTGGCCAGGATTGTCTGATTTTAGCGTTGCTTTTAAATTGGCAAATTATATCATTTTGAAGACAATTTGGAGGTTCCTTTTGTTAAAGTAAAGAGTGTTATGGCCATCCTTATCATCACCTCGCCGTAAAAAGTGAAAGTTAGTTACAGTCGCGAATATTGGAATAAGAGATGAGGAACGGATATTTGTTTTCAGACGTCGATATGCGTGCGCGTAGTTATTTTGCAAAGTATGTACATAGAAGCACTGACAGAGATAAAAATCTTTCGAAAACTGTAGCCAAATGGAGAGGGTATATCTTATCAGCGATGGTCCGTAGTTAGATGCAGTCTACTTGCCTGTTCCGAGAGAGGTTAGGAGCCGAGATGTTGGATGTAAAGACGAACATCTTTTTTGCGACCTCCGACGCCCTCTTAGTTTTGTGTTAGGCAGCTGCCATTGACAACACGAACACAACTTTTAAAAGAATACGAGATGGCGCTTTTCCCACTATTGGAGACGAATATCACTTTAAGAACAGAAACGTTTAATTCCTAGCGGTGGCTGTTTTGCCAAATCGCGCGTATTGCGTGACCACTCAAAACAGATACAATACGTCATCAAAACATTTGTCCGAACATTTCTCGGCTACATTTCTCACCACTATAAAGTCATTTTGCAATGTTTGTTGACACTTTATTACCTTTATCAGCGTGTAAAGGCTTTCTCTATCATTTGATCGCCATGCTGAAATGCTTTCCTAAATGCATTTCACAAAGTAAATCTATTTTCGAACATTTCTCACCCCATTACGTAAAAATAATTCAAAATCAGCTTAGATTTTTTATTGCGACACGGGTGAGAAATGTTGCCAAAGTACTAAGACGAACTTGCGCTGTGGTCAAAAGGGGTAGAATAGAAGAGGAAACAATCTTTCTTTCATTGGGAGAAAAGTTTACCTGGAAACAAGCCGTTTTCTTCGCTGCAACACGATTTGAATGAGCGAGAAATGACCACGAGAACTGTTACGTATTGAAACATAGCAAGTTCAATGTCACGCAGTGCGTGACTTACAGCTAAACTGGCTTTGAACGGAGCGGTCTTTGAATGAAGTGCAGTTATTTTCCCTTACGTTTGAGTGAAAAGCTACAACCACGTTAAAGAAATAATGTGACGGTGCTGCTTGAGGTTCTTACGCTACTAGTTGGGTCTATCGTCCTGAAGAGAAAGCACGGAAATGGAACTAGAGCAATTCCCCCTTCTATTCTACTATTCTGCTGTGCGATGTTATCTATCACTGCAGTAGGACTATCATCCAAAGTACTTCAAAACGCCCGCGTAAATTTCTATACCAACAATTTGCCACACTAGTAATGTTCTAGCTGTAATTTCTTCCTCAAAATATCGGTTTATGAGGATAAGTCTGCTTTCCATGCAGTCTACATAATGTACATCCGATGAGCTTGTGGAGATCCCCTGCTAAGGCCATAAGGACACAGTTTGGCATTTTGGTGAGATCACGCTAAAGCTATTTGCGCAAAGCTTACCCAACGGGTAAAAAGAGTAACTTCCTTGACTTGATTACTGGCCAAAGCAAAAATACGCGCCATATGACGTGGTTGACCGCCAGTAACTTACATTCCAATGTTTCCACTTAGCAAATACGCACGGTAAGCCTTACAACAAGAACGCGCGGTCTAAGTCCTCTTTTCCATGACGACTAAAAAATGCGACCATATGTAACCCTTGAGACTTGAAAGAACATTAACTTCATGTACAAGCAATAAAACGCATGAAATATTTATCTTTTCTAAAGATATAACGAGTTTTTTGCAAAACCACTTTTTCAGACAATCCTGGCCAAAAATTCCCGGGACAGCAACACAAAACAGCATTGTCAGTGAACATCTTCATTCTCCATATCTTAAGCCGGTCTTCAACATTTTTATTAAGCTGTCTTTGCAATTTTTGGAAAGCCCCCTCCCCCCAAACAATGTTGAGCGCAACTGGAATCATTCGGACTGTAGATAAACTCAGCATCGTAACAACATTGCTTGGGGGCGGGGGGGGCGGGGGAATAGTTCGTGATTAATTTTGCAAATTTTGGCCAGGATTGTCTGATTTTAGCGTTGCTTTTAAATTGGCAAATTATATCATTTTGAAGACAATTTGGAGGTTCCTTTTGTTAAAGTAAAGAGTGTTATGGCCATCCTTATCATCACCTCGCCGTAAAAAGTGAAAGTTAGTTACAGTCGCGAATATTGGAATAAGAGATGAGGAACGGATATTTGTTTTCAGACGTCGATATGCGTGCGCGTAGTTATTTTGCAAAGTATGTACATAGAAGCACTGACAGAGATAAAAATCTTTCGAAAACTGTAGCCAAATGGAGAGGGTATATCTTATCAGCGATGGTCCGTAGTTAGATGCAGTCTACTTGCCTGTTCCGAGAGAGGTTAGGAGCCGAGATGTTGGATGTAAAGACGAACATCTTTTTTGCGACCTCCGACGCCCTCTTAGTTTTGTGTTAGGCAGCTGCCATTGACAACACGAACACAACTTTTAAAAGAATACGAGATGGCGCTTTTCCCACTATTGGAGACGAATATCACTTTAAGAACAGAAACGTTTAATTCCTAGCGGTGGCTGTTTTGCCAAATCGCGCGTATTGCGTGACCACTCAAAACAGATACAATACGTCATCAAAACATTTGTCCGAACATTTCTCGGCTACATTTCTCACCACTATAAAGTCATTTTGCAATGTTTGTTGACACTTTATTACCTTTATCAGCGTGTAAAGGCTTTCTCTATCATTTGATCGCCATGCTGAAATGCTTTCCTAAATGCATTTCACAAAGTAAATCTATTTTCGAACATTTCTCACCCCATTACGTAAAAATAATTCAAAATCAGCTTAGATTTTTTATTGCGACACGGGTGAGAAATGTTGCCAAAGTACTAAGACGAACTTGCGCTGTGGTCAAAAGGGGTAGAATAGAAGAGGAAACAATCTTTCTTTCATTGGGAGAAAAGTTTACCTGGAAACAAGCCGTTTTCTTCGCTGCAACACGATTTGAATGAGCGAGAAATGACCACGAGAACTGTTACGTATTGAAACATAGCAAGTTCAATGTCACGCAGTGCGTGACTTACAGCTAAACTGGCTTTGAACGGAGCGGTCTTTGAATGAAGTGCAGTTATTTTCCCTTACGTTTGAGTGAAAAGCTACAACCACGTTAAAGAAATAATGTGACGGTGCTGCTTGAGGTTCTTACGCTACTAGTTGGGTCTATCGTCCTGAAGAGAAAGCACGGAAATGGAACTAGAGCAATTCCCCCTTCTATTCTACTATTCTGCTGTGCGATGTTATCTATCACTGCAGTAGGACTATCATCCAAAGTACTTCAAAACGCCCGCGTAAATTTCTATACCAACAATTTGCCACACTAGTAATGTTCTAGCTGTAATTTCTTCCTCAAAATATCGGTTTATGAGGATAAGTCTGCTTTCCATGCAGTCTACATAATGTACATCCGATGAGCTTGTGGAGATCCCCTGCTAAGGCCATAAGGACACAGTTTGGCATTTTGGTGAGATCACGCTAAAGCTATTTGCGCAAAGCTTACCCAACGGGTAAAAAGAGTAACTTCCTTGACTTGATTACTGGCCAAAGCAAAAATACGCGCCATATGACGTGGTTGACCGCCAGTAACTTACATTCCAATGTTTCCACTTAGCAAATACGCACGGTAAGCCTTACAACAAGAACGCGCGGTCTAAGTCCTCTTTTCCATGACGACTAAAAAATGCGACCATATGTAACCCTTGAGACTTGAAACAACATTAACTTCATGTACAAGCAATAAAACGCATGAAATATTTATCTTTTCTAAAGATATAACGAGTTTTTTGCAAAACCACTTTTTCAGACAATCCTGGCCAAAAATTCCCGGGACAGCAACACAAAACAGCATTGTCAGTGAACATCTTCATTCTCCATATCTTAAGCCGGTCTTCAACATTTTTATTAAGCTGTCTTTGCAATTTTTGGAAAGCCCCCTCCCCCCAAACAATGTTGAGCGCAACTGGAATCATTCGGACTGTAGATAAACTCAGCATCGTAACAACATTGCTTGGGGGCGGGGGGGGCGGGGGAATAGTTCGTGATTAATTTTGCAAATTTTGGCCAGGATTGTCTGATTTTAGCGTTGCTTTTAAATTGGCAAATTATATCATTTTGAAGACAATTTGGAGGTTCCTTTTGTTAAAGTAAAGAGTGTTATGGCCATCCTTATCATCACCTCGCCGTAAAAAGTGAAAGTTAGTTACAGTCGCGAATATTGGAATAAGAGATGAGGAACGGATATTTGTTTTCAGACGTCGATATGCGTGCGCGTAGTTATTTTGCAAAGTATGTACATAGAAGCACTGACAGAGATAAAAATCTTTCGAAAACTGTAGCCAAATGGAGAGGGTATATCTTATCAGCGATGGTCCGTAGTTAGATGCAGTCTACTTGCCTGTTCCGAGAGAGGTTAGGAGCCGAGATGTTGGATGTAAAGACGAACATCTTTTTTGCGACCTCCGACGCCCTCTTAGTTTTGTGTTAGGCAGCTGCCATTGACAACACGAACACAACTTTTAAAAGAATACGAGATGGCGCTTTTCCCACTATTGGAGACGAATATCACTTTAAGAACAGAAACGTTTAATTCCTAGCGGTGGCTGTTTTGCCAAATCGCGCGTATTGCGTGACCACTCAAAACAGATACAATACGTCATCAAAACATTTGTCCGAACATTTCTCGGCTACATTTCTCACCACTATAAAGTCATTTTGCAATGTTTGTTGACACTTTATTACCTTTATCAGCGTGTAAAGGCTTTCTCTATCATTTGATCGCCATGCTGAAATGCTTTCCTAAATGCATTTCACAAAGTAAATCTATTTTCGAACATTTCTCACCCCATTACGTAAAAATAATTCAAAATCAGCTTAGATTTTTTATTGCGACACGGGTGAGAAATGTTGCCAAAGTACTAAGACGAACTTGCGCTGTGGTCAAAAGGGGTAGAATAGAAGAGGAAACAATCTTTCTTTCATTGGGAGAAAAGTTTACCTGGAAACAAGCCGTTTTCTTCGCTGCAACACGATTTGAATGAGCGAGAAATGACCACGAGAACTGTTACGTATTGAAACATAGCAAGTTCAATGTCACGCAGTGCGTGACTTACAGCTAAACTGGCTTTGAACGGAGCGGTCTTTGAATGAAGTGCAGTTATTTTCCCTTACGTTTGAGTGAAAAGCTACAACCACGTTAAAGAAATAATGTGACGGTGCTGCTTGAGGTTCTTACGCTACTAGTTGGGTCTATCGTCCTGAAGAGAAAGCACGGAAATGGAACTAGAGCAATTCCCCCTTCTATTCTACTATTCTGCTGTGCGATGTTATCTATCACTGCAGTAGGACTATCATCCAAAGTACTTCAAAACGCCCGCGTAAATTTCTATACCAACAATTTGCCACACTAGTAATGTTCTAGCTGTAATTTCTTCCTCAAAATATCGGTTTATGAGGATAAGTCTGCTTTCCATGCAGTCTACATAATGTACATCCGATGAGCTTGTGGAGATCCCCTGCTAAGGCCATAAGGACACAGTTTGGCATTTTGGTGAGATCACGCTAAAGCTATTTGCGCAAAGCTTACCCAACGGGTAAAAAGAGTAACTTCCTTGACTTGATTACTGGCCAAAGCAAAAATACGCGCCATATGACGTGGTTGACCGCCAGTAACTTACATTCCAATGTTTCCACTTAGCAAATACGCACGGTAAGCCTTACAACAAGAACGCGCGGTCTAAGTCCTCTTTTCCATGACGACTAAAAAATGCGACCATATGTAACCCTTGAGACTTGAAACAACATTAACTTCATGTACAAGCAATAAAACGCATGAAATATTTATCTTTTCTAAAGATATAACGAGTTTTTTGCAAAACCACTTTTTCAGACAATCCTGGCCAAAAATTCCCGGGACAGCAACACAAAACAGCATTGTCAGTGAACATCTTCATTCTCCATATCTTAAGCCGGTCTTCAACATTTTTATTAAGCTGTCTTTGCAATTTTTGGAAAGCCCCCTCCCCCCAAACAATGTTGAGCGCAACTGGAATCATTCGGACTGTAGATAAACTCAGCATCGTAACAACATTGCTTGGGGGCGGGGGGGGCGGGGGAATAGTTCGTGATTAATTTTGCAAATTTTGGCCAGGATTGTCTGATTTTAGCGTTGCTTTTAAATTGGCAAATTATATCATTTTGAAGACAATTTGGAGGTTCCTTTTGTTAAAGTAAAGAGTGTTATGGCCATCCTTATCATCACCTCGCCGTAAAAAGTGAAAGTTAGTTACAGTCGCGAATATTGGAATAAGAGATGAGGAACGGATATTTGTTTTCAGACGTCGATATGCGTGCGCGTAGTTATTTTGCAAAGTATGTACATAGAAGCACTGACAGAGATAAAAATCTTTCGAAAACTGTAGCCAAATGGAGAGGGTATATCTTATCAGCGATGGTCCGTAGTTAGATGCAGTCTACTTGCCTGTTCCGAGAGAGGTTAGGAGCCGAGATGTTGGATGTAAAGACGAACATCTTTTTTGCGACCTCCGACGCCCTCTTAGTTTTGTGTTAGGCAGCTGCCATTGACAACACGAACACAACTTTTAAAAGAATACGAGATGGCGCTTTTCCCACTATTGGAGACGAATATCACTTTAAGAACAGAAACGTTTAATTCCTAGCGGTGGCTGTTTTGCCAAATCGCGCGTATTGCGTGACCACTCAAAACAGATACAATACGTCATCAAAACATTTGTCCGAACATTTCTCGGCTACATTTCTCACCACTATAAAGTCATTTTGCAATGTTTGTTGACACTTTATTACCTTTATCAGCGTGTAAAGGCTTTCTCTATCATTTGATCGCCATGCTGAAATGCTTTCCTAAATGCATTTCACAAAGTAAATCTATTTTCGAACATTTCTCACCCCATTACGTAAAAATAATTCAAAATCAGCTTAGATTTTTTATTGCGACACGGGTGAGAAATGTTGCCAAAGTACTAAGACGAACTTGCGCTGTGGTCAAAAGGGGTAGAATAGAAGAGGAAACAATCTTTCTTTCATTGGGAGAAAAGTTTACCTGGAAACAAGCCGTTTTCTTCGCTGCAACACGATTTGAATGAGCGAGAAATGACCACGAGAACTGTTACGTATTGAAACATAGCAAGTTCAATGTCACGCAGTGCGTGACTTACAGCTAAACTGGCTTTGAACGGAGCGGTCTTTGAATGAAGTGCAGTTATTTTCCCTTACGTTTGAGTGAAAAGCTACAACCACGTTAAAGAAATAATGTGACGGTGCTGCTTGAGGTTCTTACGCTACTAGTTGGGTCTATCGTCCTGAAGAGAAAGCACGGAAATGGAACTAGAGCAATTCCCCCTTCTATTCTACTATTCTGCTGTGCGATGTTATCTATCACTGCAGTAGGACTATCATCCAAAGTACTTCAAAACGCCCGCGTAAATTTCTATACCAACAATTTGCCACACTAGTAATGTTCTAGCTGTAATTTCTTCCTCAAAATATCGGTTTATGAGGATAAGTCTGCTTTCCATGCAGTCTACATAATGTACATCCGATGAGCTTGTGGAGATCCCCTGCTAAGGCCATAAGGACACAGTTTGGCATTTTGGTGAGATCACGCTAAAGCTATTTGCGCAAAGCTTACCCAACGGGTAAAAAGAGTAACTTCCTTGACTTGATTACTGGCCAAAGCAAAAATACGCGCCATATGACGTGGTTGACCGCCAGTAACTTACATTCCAATGTTTCCACTTAGCAAATACGCACGGTAAGCCTTACAACAAGAACGCGCGGTCTAAGTCCTCTTTTCCATGACGACTAAAAAATGCGACCATATGTAACCCTTGAGACTTGAAAGAACATTAACTTCATGTACAAGCAATAAAACGCATGAAATATTTATCTTTTCTAAAGATATAACGAGTTTTTTGCAAAACCACTTTTTCAGACAATCCTGGCCAAAAATTCCCGGGACAGCAACACAAAACAGCATTGTCAGTGAACATCTTCATTCTCCATATCTTAAGCCGGTCTTCAACATTTTTATTAAGCTGTCTTTGCAATTTTTGGAAAGCCCCCTCCCCCCAAACAATGTTGAGCGCAACTGGAATCATTCGGACTGTAGATAAACTCAGCATCGTAACAACATTGCTTGGGGGCGGGGGGGCGGGGGAATAGTTCGTGATTAATTTTGCAAATTTTGGCCAGGATTGTCTGATTTTAGCGTTGCTTTTAAATTGGCAAATTATATCATTTTGAAGACAATTTGGAGGTTCCTTTTGTTAAAGTAAAGAGTGTTATGGCCATCCTTATCATCACCTCGCCGTAAAAAGTGAAAGTTAGTTACAGTCGCGAATATTGGAATAAGAGATGAGGAACGGATATTTGTTTTCAGACGTCGATATGCGTGCGCGTAGTTATTTTGCAAAGTATGTACATAGAAGCACTGACAGAGATAAAAATCTTTCGAAAACTGTAGCCAAATGGAGAGGGTATATCTTATCAGCGATGGTCCGTAGTTAGATGCAGTCTACTTGCCTGTTCCGAGAGAGGTTAGGAGCCGAGATGTTGGATGTAAAGACGAACATCTTTTTTGCGACCTCCGACGCCCTCTTAGTTTTGTGTTAGGCAGCTGCCATTGACAACACGAACACAACTTTTAAAAGAATACGAGATGGCGCTTTTCCCACTATTGGAGACGAATATCACTTTAAGAACAGAAACGTTTAATTCCTAGCGGTGGCTGTTTTGCCAAATCGCGCGTATTGCGTGACCACTCAAAACAGATACAATACGTCATCAAAACATTTGTCCGAACATTTCTCGGCTACATTTCTCACCACTATAAAGTCATTTTGCAATGTTTGTTGACACTTTATTACCTTTATCAGCGTGTAAAGGCTTTCTCTATCATTTGATCGCCATGCTGAAATGCTTTCCTAAATGCATTTCACAAAGTAAATCTATTTTCGAACATTTCTCACCCCATTACGTAAAAATAATTCAAAATCAGCTTAGATTTTTTATTGCGACACGGGTGAGAAATGTTGCCAAAGTACTAAGACGAACTTGCGCTGTGGTCAAAAGGGGTAGAATAGAAGAGGAAACAATCTTTCTTTCATTGGGAGAAAAGTTTACCTGGAAACAAGCCGTTTTCTTCGCTGCAACACGATTTGAATGAGCGAGAAATGACCACGAGAACTGTTACGTATTGAAACATAGCAAGTTCAATGTCACGCAGTGCGTGACTTACAGCTAAACTGGCTTTGAACGGAGCGGTCTTTGAATGAAGTGCAGTTATTTTCCCTTACGTTTGAGTGAAAAGCTACAACCACGTTAAAGAAATAATGTGACGGTGCTGCTTGAGGTTCTTACGCTACTAGTTGGGTCTATCGTCCTGAAGAGAAAGCACGGAAATGGAACTAGAGCAATTCCCCCTTCTATTCTACTATTCTGCTGTGCGATGTTATCTATCACTGCAGTAGGACTATCATCCAAAGTACTTCAAAACGCCCGCGTAAATTTCTATACCAACAATTTGCCACACTAGTAATGTTCTAGCTGTAATTTCTTCCTCAAAATATCGGTTTATGAGGATAAGTCTGCTTTCCATGCAGTCTACATAATGTACATCCGATGAGCTTGTGGAGATCCCCTGCTAAGGCCATAAGGACACAGTTTGGCATTTTGGTGAGATCACGCTAAAGCTATTTGCGCAAAGCTTACCCAACGGGTAAAAAGAGTAACTTCCTTGACTTGATTACTGGCCAAAGCAAAAATACGCGCCATATGACGTGGTTGACCGCCAGTAACTTACATTCCAATGTTTCCACTTAGCAAATACGCACGGTAAGCCTTACAACAAGAACGCGCGGTCTAAGTCCTCTTTTCCATGACGACTAAAAAATGCGACCATATGTAACCCTTGAGACTTGAAAGAACATTAACTTCATGTACAAGCAATAAAACGCATGAAATATTTATCTTTTCTAAAGATATAACGAGTTTTTTGCAAAACCACTTTTTCAGACAATCCTGGCCAAAAATTCCCGGGACAGCAACACAAAACAGCATTGTCAGTGAACATCTTCATTCTCCATATCTTAAGCCGGTCTTCAACATTTTTATTAAGCTGTCTTTGCAATTTTTGGAAAGCCCCCTCCCCCCAAACAATGTTGAGCGCAACTGGAATCATTCGGACTGTAGATAAACTCAGCATCGTAACAACATTGCTTGGGGGCGGGGGGGGCGGGGGAATAGTTCGTGATTAATTTTGCAAATTTTGGCCAGGATTGTCTGATTTTAGCGTTGCTTTTAAATTGGCAAATTATATCATTTTGAAGACAATTTGGAGGTTCCTTTTGTTAAAGTAAAGAGTGTTATGGCCATCCTTATCATCACCTCGCCGTAAAAAGTGAAAGTTAGTTACAGTCGCGAATATTGGAATAAGAGATGAGGAACGGATATTTGTTTTCAGACGTCGATATGCGTGCGCGTAGTTATTTTGCAAAGTATGTACATAGAAGCACTGACAGAGATAAAAATCTTTCGAAAACTGTAGCCAAATGGAGAGGGTATATCTTATCAGCGATGGTCCGTAGTTAGATGCAGTCTACTTGCCTGTTCCGAGAGAGGTTAGGAGCCGAGATGTTGGATGTAAAGACGAACATCTTTTTTGCGACCTCCGACGCCCTCTTAGTTTTGTGTTAGGCAGCTGCCATTGACAACACGAACACAACTTTTAAAAGAATACGAGATGGCGCTTTTCCCACTATTGGAGACGAATATCACTTTAAGAACAGAAACGTTTAATTCCTAGCGGTGGCTGTTTTGCCAAATCGCGCGTATTGCGTGACCACTCAAAACAGATACAATACGTCATCAAAACATTTGTCCGAACATTTCTCGGCTACATTTCTCACCACTATAAAGTCATTTTGCAATGTTTGTTGACACTTTATTACCTTTATCAGCGTGTAAAGGCTTTCTCTATCATTTGATCGCCATGCTGAAATGCTTTCCTAAATGCATTTCACAAAGTAAATCTATTTTCGAACATTTCTCACCCCATTACGTAAAAATAATTCAAAATCAGCTTAGATTTTTTATTGCGACACGGGTGAGAAATGTTGCCAAAGTACTAAGACGAACTTGCGCTGTGGTCAAAAGGGGTAGAATAGAAGAGGAAACAATCTTTCTTTCATTGGGAGAAAAGTTTACCTGGAAACAAGCCGTTTTCTTCGCTGCAACACGATTTGAATGAGCGAGAAATGACCACGAGAACTGTTACGTATTGAAACATAGCAAGTTCAATGTCACGCAGTGCGTGACTTACAGCTAAACTGGCTTTGAACGGAGCGGTCTTTGAATGAAGTGCAGTTATTTTCCCTTACGTTTGAGTGAAAAGCTACAACCACGTTAAAGAAATAATGTGACGGTGCTGCTTGAGGTTCTTACGCTACTAGTTGGGTCTATCGTCCTGAAGAGAAAGCACGGAAATGGAACTAGAGCAATTCCCCCTTCTATTCTACTATTCTGCTGTGCGATGTTATCTATCACTGCAGTAGGACTATCATCCAAAGTACTTCAAAACGCCCGCGTAAATTTCTATACCAACAATTTGCCACACTAGTAATGTTCTAGCTGTAATTTCTTCCTCAAAATATCGGTTTATGAGGATAAGTCTGCTTTCCATGCAGTCTACATAATGTACATCCGATGAGCTTGTGGAGATCCCCTGCTAAGGCCATAAGGACACAGTTTGGCATTTTGGTGAGATCACGCTAAAGCTATTTGCGCAAAGCTTACCCAACGGGTAAAAAGAGTAACTTCCTTGACTTGATTACTGGCCAAAGCAAAAATACGCGCCATATGACGTGGTTGACCGCCAGTAACTTACATTCCAATGTTTCCACTTAGCAAATACGCACGGTAAGCCTTACAACAAGAACGCGCGGTCTAAGTCCTCTTTTCCATGACGACTAAAAAATGCGACCATATGTAACCCTTGAGACTTGAAACAACATTAACTTCATGTACAAGCAATAAAACGCATGAAATATTTATCTTTTCTAAAGATATAACGAGTTTTTTGCAAAACCACTTTTTCAGACAATCCTGGCCAAAAATTCCCGGGACAGCAACACAAAACAGCATTGTCAGTGAACATCTTCATTCTCCATATCTTAAGCCGGTCTTCAACATTTTTATTAAGCTGTCTTTGCAATTTTTGGAAAGCCCCCTCCCCCCAAACAATGTTGAGCGCAACTGGAATCATTCGGACTGTAGATAAACTCAGCATCGTAACAACATTGCTTGGGGGCGGGGGGGGCGGGGGAATAGTTCGTGATTAATTTTGCAAATTTTGGCCAGGATTGTCTGATTTTAGCGTTGCTTTTAAATTGGCAAATTATATCATTTTGAAGACAATTTGGAGGTTCCTTTTGTTAAAGTAAAGAGTGTTATGGCCATCCTTATCATCACCTCGCCGTAAAAAGTGAAAGTTAGTTACAGTCGCGAATATTGGAATAAGAGATGAGGAACGGATATTTGTTTTCAGACGTCGATATGCGTGCGCGTAGTTATTTTGCAAAGTATGTACATAGAAGCACTGACAGAGATAAAAATCTTTCGAAAACTGTAGCCAAATGGAGAGGGTATATCTTATCAGCGATGGTCCGTAGTTAGATGCAGTCTACTTGCCTGTTCCGAGAGAGGTTAGGAGCCGAGATGTTGGATGTAAAGACGAACATCTTTTTTGCGACCTCCGACGCCCTCTTAGTTTTGTGTTAGGCAGCTGCCATTGACAACACGAACACAACTTTTAAAAGAATACGAGATGGCGCTTTTCCCACTATTGGAGACGAATATCACTTTAAGAACAGAAACGTTTAATTCCTAGCGGTGGCTGTTTTGCCAAATCGCGCGTATTGCGTGACCACTCAAAACAGATACAATACGTCATCAAAACATTTGTCCGAACATTTCTCGGCTACATTTCTCACCACTATAAAGTCATTTTGCAATGTTTGTTGACACTTTATTACCTTTATCAGCGTGTAAAGGCTTTCTCTATCATTTGATCGCCATGCTGAAATGCTTTCCTAAATGCATTTCACAAAGTAAATCTATTTTCGAACATTTCTCACCCCATTACGTAAAAATAATTCAAAATCAGCTTAGATTTTTTATTGCGACACGGGTGAGAAATGTTGCCAAAGTACTAAGACGAACTTGCGCTGTGGTCAAAAGGGGTAGAATAGAAGAGGAAACAATCTTTCTTTCATTGGGAGAAAAGTTTACCTGGAAACAAGCCGTTTTCTTCGCTGCAACACGATTTGAATGAGCGAGAAATGACCACGAGAACTGTTACGTATTGAAACATAGCAAGTTCAATGTCACGCAGTGCGTGACTTACAGCTAAACTGGCTTTGAACGGAGCGGTCTTTGAATGAAGTGCAGTTATTTTCCCTTACGTTTGAGTGAAAAGCTACAACCACGTTAAAGAAATAATGTGACGGTGCTGCTTGAGGTTCTTACGCTACTAGTTGGGTCTATCGTCCTGAAGAGAAAGCACGGAAATGGAACTAGAGCAATTCCCCCTTCTATTCTACTATTCTGCTGTGCGATGTTATCTATCACTGCAGTAGGACTATCATCCAAAGTACTTCAAAACGCCCGCGTAAATTTCTATACCAACAATTTGCCACACTAGTAATGTTCTAGCTGTAATTTCTTCCTCAAAATATCGGTTTATGAGGATAAGTCTGCTTTCCATGCAGTCTACATAATGTACATCCGATGAGCTTGTGGAGATCCCCTGCTAAGGCCATAAGGACACAGTTTGGCATTTTGGTGAGATCACGCTAAAGCTATTTGCGCAAAGCTTACCCAACGGGTAAAAAGAGTAACTTCCTTGACTTGATTACTGGCCAAAGCAAAAATACGCGCCATATGACGTGGTTGACCGCCAGTAACTTACATTCCAATGTTTCCACTTAGCAAATACGCACGGTAAGCCTTACAACAAGAACGCGCGGTCTAAGTCCTCTTTTCCATGACGACTAAAAAATGCGACCATATGTAACCCTTGAGACTTGAAACAACATTAACTTCATGTACAAGCAATAAAACGCATGAAATATTTATCTTTTCTAAAGATATAACGAGTTTTTTGCAAAACCACTTTTTCAGACAATCCTGGCCAAAAATTCCCGGGACAGCAACACAAAACAGCATTGTCAGTGAACATCTTCATTCTCCATATCTTAAGCCGGTCTTCAACATTTTTATTAAGCTGTCTTTGCAATTTTTGGAAAGCCCCCTCCCCCCAAACAATGTTGAGCGCAACTGGAATCATTCGGACTGTAGATAAACTCAGCATCGTAACAACATTGCTTGGGGGCGGGGGGGGCGGGGGAATAGTTCGTGATTAATTTTGCAAATTTTGGCCAGGATTGTCTGATTTTAGCGTTGCTTTTAAATTGGCAAATTATATCATTTTGAAGACAATTTGGAGGTTCCTTTTGTTAAAGTAAAGAGTGTTATGGCCATCCTTATCATCACCTCGCCGTAAAAAGTGAAAGTTAGTTACAGTCGCGAATATTGGAATAAGAGATGAGGAACGGATATTTGTTTTCAGACGTCGATATGCGTGCGCGTAGTTATTTTGCAAAGTATGTACATAGAAGCACTGACAGAGATAAAAATCTTTCGAAAACTGTAGCCAAATGGAGAGGGTATATCTTATCAGCGATGGTCCGTAGTTAGATGCAGTCTACTTGCCTGTTCCGAGAGAGGTTAGGAGCCGAGATGTTGGATGTAAAGACGAACATCTTTTTTGCGACCTCCGACGCCCTCTTAGTTTTGTGTTAGGCAGCTGCCATTGACAACACGAACACAACTTTTAAAAGAATACGAGATGGCGCTTTTCCCACTATTGGAGACGAATATCACTTTAAGAACAGAAACGTTTAATTCCTAGCGGTGGCTGTTTTGCCAAATCGCGCGTATTGCGTGACCACTCAAAACAGATACAATACGTCATCAAAACATTTGTCCGAACATTTCTCGGCTACATTTCTCACCACTATAAAGTCATTTTGCAATGTTTGTTGACACTTTATTACCTTTATCAGCGTGTAAAGGCTTTCTCTATCATTTGATCGCCATGCTGAAATGCTTTCCTAAATGCATTTCACAAAGTAAATCTATTTTCGAACATTTCTCACCCCATTACGTAAAAATAATTCAAAATCAGCTTAGATTTTTTATTGCGACACGGGTGAGAAATGTTGCCAAAGTACTAAGACGAACTTGCGCTGTGGTCAAAAGGGGTAGAATAGAAGAGGAAACAATCTTTCTTTCATTGGGAGAAAAGTTTACCTGGAAACAAGCCGTTTTCTTCGCTGCAACACGATTTGAATGAGCGAGAAATGACCACGAGAACTGTTACGTATTGAAACATAGCAAGTTCAATGTCACGCAGTGCGTGACTTACAGCTAAACTGGCTTTGAACGGAGCGGTCTTTGAATGAAGTGCAGTTATTTTCCCTTACGTTTGAGTGAAAAGCTACAACCACGTTAAAGAAATAATGTGACGGTGCTGCTTGAGGTTCTTACGCTACTAGTTGGGTCTATCGTCCTGAAGAGAAAGCACGGAAATGGAACTAGAGCAATTCCCCCTTCTATTCTACTATTCTGCTGTGCGATGTTATCTATCACTGCAGTAGGACTATCATCCAAAGTACTTCAAAACGCCCGCGTAAATTTCTATACCAACAATTTGCCACACTAGTAATGTTCTAGCTGTAATTTCTTCCTCAAAATATCGGTTTATGAGGATAAGTCTGCTTTCCATGCAGTCTACATAATGTACATCCGATGAGCTTGTGGAGATCCCCTGCTAAGGCCATAAGGACACAGTTTGGCATTTTGGTGAGATCACGCTAAAGCTATTTGCGCAAAGCTTACCCAACGGGTAAAAAGAGTAACTTCCTTGACTTGATTACTGGCCAAAGCAAAAATACGCGCCATATGACGTGGTTGACCGCCAGTAACTTACATTCCAATGTTTCCACTTAGCAAATACGCACGGTAAGCCTTACAACAAGAACGCGCGGTCTAAGTCCTCTTTTCCATGACGACTAAAAAATGCGACCATATGTAACCCTTGAGACTTGAAACAACATTAACTTCATGTACAAGCAATAAAACGCATGAAATATTTATCTTTTCTAAAGATATAACGAGTTTTTTGCAAAACCACTTTTTCAGACAATCCTGGCCAAAAATTCCCGGGACAGCAACACAAAACAGCATTGTCAGTGAACATCTTCATTCTCCATATCTTAAGCCGGTCTTCAACATTTTTATTAAGCTGTCTTTGCAATTTTTGGAAAGCCCCCTCCCCCCAAACAATGTTGAGCGCAACTGGAATCATTCGGACTGTAGATAAACTCAGCATCGTAACAACATTGCTTGGGGGCGGGGGGGGCGGGGGAATAGTTCGTGATTAATTTTGCAAATTTTGGCCAGGATTGTCTGATTTTAGCGTTGCTTTTAAATTGGCAAATTATATCATTTTGAAGACAATTTGGAGGTTCCTTTTGTTAAAGTAAAGAGTGTTATGGCCATCCTTATCATCACCTCGCCGTAAAAAGTGAAAGTTAGTTACAGTCGCGAATATTGGAATAAGAGATGAGGAACGGATATTTGTTTTCAGACGTCGATATGCGTGCGCGTAGTTATTTTGCAAAGTATGTACATAGAAGCACTGACAGAGATAAAAATCTTTCGAAAACTGTAGCCAAATGGAGAGGGTATATCTTATCAGCGATGGTCCGTAGTTAGATGCAGTCTACTTGCCTGTTCCGAGAGAGGTTAGGAGCCGAGATGTTGGATGTAAAGACGAACATCTTTTTTGCGACCTCCGACGCCCTCTTAGTTTTGTGTTAGGCAGCTGCCATTGACAACACGAACACAACTTTTAAAAGAATACGAGATGGCGCTTTTCCCACTATTGGAGACGAATATCACTTTAAGAACAGAAACGTTTAATTCCTAGCGGTGGCTGTTTTGCCAAATCGCGCGTATTGCGTGACCACTCAAAACAGATACAATACGTCATCAAAACATTTGTCCGAACATTTCTCGGCTACATTTCTCACCACTATAAAGTCATTTTGCAATGTTTGTTGACACTTTATTACCTTTATCAGCGTGTAAAGGCTTTCTCTATCATTTGATCGCCATGCTGAAATGCTTTCCTAAATGCATTTCACAAAGTAAATCTATTTTCGAACATTTCTCACCCCATTACGTAAAAATAATTCAAAATCAGCTTAGATTTTTTATTGCGACACGGGTGAGAAATGTTGCCAAAGTACTAAGACGAACTTGCGCTGTGGTCAAAAGGGGTAGAATAGAAGAGGAAACAATCTTTCTTTCATTGGGAGAAAAGTTTACCTGGAAACAAGCCGTTTTCTTCGCTGCAACACGATTTGAATGAGCGAGAAATGACCACGAGAACTGTTACGTATTGAAACATAGCAAGTTCAATGTCACGCAGTGCGTGACTTACAGCTAAACTGGCTTTGAACGGAGCGGTCTTTGAATGAAGTGCAGTTATTTTCCCTTACGTTTGAGTGAAAAGCTACAACCACGTTAAAGAAATAATGTGACGGTGCTGCTTGAGGTTCTTACGCTACTAGTTGGGTCTATCGTCCTGAAGAGAAAGCACGGAAATGGAACTAGAGCAATTCCCCCTTCTATTCTACTATTCTGCTGTGCGATGTTATCTATCACTGCAGTAGGACTATCATCCAAAGTACTTCAAAACGCCCGCGTAAATTTCTATACCAACAATTTGCCACACTAGTAATGTTCTAGCTGTAATTTCTTCCTCAAAATATCGGTTTATGAGGATAAGTCTGCTTTCCATGCAGTCTACATAATGTACATCCGATGAGCTTGTGGAGATCCCCTGCTAAGGCCATAAGGACACAGTTTGGCATTTTGGTGAGATCACGCTAAAGCTATTTGCGCAAAGCTTACCCAACGGGTAAAAAGAGTAACTTCCTTGACTTGATTACTGGCCAAAGCAAAAATACGCGCCATATGACGTGGTTGACCGCCAGTAACTTACATTCCAATGTTTCCACTTAGCAAATACGCACGGTAAGCCTTACAACAAGAACGCGCGGTCTAAGTCCTCTTTTCCATGACGACTAAAAAATGCGACCATATGTAACCCTTGAGACTTGAAACAACATTAACTTCATGTACAAGCAATAAAACGCATGAAATATTTATCTTTTCTAAAGATATAACGAGTTTTTTGCAAAACCACTTTTTCAGACAATCCTGGCCAAAAATTCCCGGGACAGCAACACAAAACAGCATTGTCAGTGAACATCTTCATTCTCCATATCTTAAGCCGGTCTTCAACATTTTTATTAAGCTGTCTTTGCAATTTTTGGAAAGCCCCCCCCCCCCAAACAATGTTGAGCGCAACTGGAATCATTCGGACTGTAGATAAACTCAGCATCGTAACAACATTGCTTGGGGGCGGGGGGGCGGGGGAATAGTTCGTGATTAATTTTGCAAATTTTGGCCAGGATTGTCTGATTTTAGCGTTGCTTTTAAATTGGCAAATTATATCATTTTGAAGACAATTTGGAGGTTCCTTTTGTTAAAGTAAAGAGTGTTATGGCCATCCTTATCATCACCTCGCCGTAAAAAGTGAAAGTTAGTTACAGTCGCGAATATTGGAATAAGAGATGAGGAACGGATATTTGTTTTCAGACGTCGATATGCGTGCGCGTAGTTATTTTGCAAAGTATGTACATAGAAGCACTGACAGAGATAAAAATCTTTCGAAAACTGTAGCCAAATGGAGAGGGTATATCTTATCAGCGATGGTCCGTAGTTAGATGCAGTCTACTTGCCTGTTCCGAGAGAGGTTAGGAGCCGAGATGTTGGATGTAAAGACGAACATCTTTTTTGCGACCTCCGACGCCCTCTTAGTTTTGTGTTAGGCAGCTGCCATTGACAACACGAACACAACTTTTAAAAGAATACGAGATGGCGCTTTTCCCACTATTGGAGACGAATATCACTTTAAGAACAGAAACGTTTAATTCCTAGCGGTGGCTGTTTTGCCAAATCGCGCGTATTGCGTGACCACTCAAAACAGATACAATACGTCATCAAAACATTTGTCCGAACATTTCTCGGCTACATTTCTCACCACTATAAAGTCATTTTGCAATGTTTGTTGACACTTTATTACCTTTATCAGCGTGTAAAGGCTTTCTCTATCATTTGATCGCCATGCTGAAATGCTTTCCTAAATGCATTTCACAAAGTAAATCTATTTTCGAACATTTCTCACCCCATTACGTAAAAATAATTCAAAATCAGCTTAGATTTTTTATTGCGACACGGGTGAGAAATGTTGCCAAAGTACTAAGACGAACTTGCGCTGTGGTCAAAAGGGGTAGAATAGAAGAGGAAACAATCTTTCTTTCATTGGGAGAAAAGTTTACCTGGAAACAAGCCGTTTTCTTCGCTGCAACACGATTTGAATGAGCGAGAAATGACCACGAGAACTGTTACGTATTGAAACATAGCAAGTTCAATGTCACGCAGTGCGTGACTTACAGCTAAACTGGCTTTGAACGGAGCGGTCTTTGAATGAAGTGCAGTTATTTTCCCTTACGTTTGAGTGAAAAGCTACAACCACGTTAAAGAAATAATGTGACGGTGCTGCTTGAGGTTCTTACGCTACTAGTTGGGTCTATCGTCCTGAAGAGAAAGCACGGAAATGGAACTAGAGCAATTCCCCCTTCTATTCTACTATTCTGCTGTGCGATGTTATCTATCACTGCAGTAGGACTATCATCCAAAGTACTTCAAAACGCCCGCGTAAATTTCTATACCAACAATTTGCCACACTAGTAATGTTCTAGCTGTAATTTCTTCCTCAAAATATCGGTTTATGAGGATAAGTCTGCTTTCCATGCAGTCTACATAATGTACATCCGATGAGCTTGTGGAGATCCCCTGCTAAGGCCATAAGGACACAGTTTGGCATTTTGGTGAGATCACGCTAAAGCTATTTGCGCAAAGCTTACCCAACGGGTAAAAAGAGTAACTTCCTTGACTTGATTACTGGCCAAAGCAAAAATACGCGCCATATGACGTGGTTGACCGCCAGTAACTTACATTCCAATGTTTCCACTTAGCAAATACGCACGGTAAGCCTTACAACAAGAACGCGCGGTCTAAGTCCTCTTTTCCATGACGACTAAAAAATGCGACCATATGTAACCCTTGAGACTTGAAACAACATTAACTTCATGTACAAGCAATAAAACGCATGAAATATTTATCTTTTCTAAAGATATAACGAGTTTTTTGCAAAACCACTTTTTCAGACAATCCTGGCCAAAAATTCCCGGGACAGCAACACAAAACAGCATTGTCAGTGAACATCTTCATTCTCCATATCTTAAGCCGGTCTTCAACATTTTTATTAAGCTGTCTTTGCAATTTTTGGAAAGCCCCCTCCCCCCAAACAATGTTGAGCGCAACTGGAATCATTCGGACTGTAGATAAACTCAGCATCGTAACAACATTGCTTGGGGGCGGGGGGGGCGGGGGAATAGTTCGTGATTAATTTTGCAAATTTTGGCCAGGATTGTCTGATTTTAGCGTTGCTTTTAAATTGGCAAATTATATCATTTTGAAGACAATTTGGAGGTTCCTTTTGTTAAAGTAAAGAGTGTTATGGCCATCCTTATCATCACCTCGCCGTAAAAAGTGAAAGTTAGTTACAGTCGCGAATATTGGAATAAGAGATGAGGAACGGATATTTGTTTTCAGACGTCGATATGCGTGCGCGTAGTTATTTTGCAAAGTATGTACATAGAAGCACTGACAGAGATAAAAATCTTTCGAAAACTGTAGCCAAATGGAGAGGGTATATCTTATCAGCGATGGTCCGTAGTTAGATGCAGTCTACTTGCCTGTTCCGAGAGAGGTTAGGAGCCGAGATGTTGGATGTAAAGACGAACATCTTTTTTGCGACCTCCGACGCCCTCTTAGTTTTGTGTTAGGCAGCTGCCATTGACAACACGAACACAACTTTTAAAAGAATACGAGATGGCGCTTTTCCCACTATTGGAGACGAATATCACTTTAAGAACAGAAACGTTTAATTCCTAGCGGTGGCTGTTTTGCCAAATCGCGCGTATTGCGTGACCACTCAAAACAGATACAATACGTCATCAAAACATTTGTCCGAACATTTCTCGGCTACATTTCTCACCACTATAAAGTCATTTTGCAATGTTTGTTGACACTTTATTACCTTTATCAGCGTGTAAAGGCTTTCTCTATCATTTGATCGCCATGCTGAAATGCTTTCCTAAATGCATTTCACAAAGTAAATCTATTTTCGAACATTTCTCACCCCATTACGTAAAAATAATTCAAAATCAGCTTAGATTTTTTATTGCGACACGGGTGAGAAATGTTGCCAAAGTACTAAGACGAACTTGCGCTGTGGTCAAAAGGGGTAGAATAGAAGAGGAAACAATCTTTCTTTCATTGGGAGAAAAGTTTACCTGGAAACAAGCCGTTTTCTTCGCTGCAACACGATTTGAATGAGCGAGAAATGACCACGAGAACTGTTACGTATTGAAACATAGCAAGTTCAATGTCACGCAGTGCGTGACTTACAGCTAAACTGGCTTTGAACGGAGCGGTCTTTGAATGAAGTGCAGTTATTTTCCCTTACGTTTGAGTGAAAAGCTACAACCACGTTAAAGAAATAATGTGACGGTGCTGCTTGAGGTTCTTACGCTACTAGTTGGGTCTATCGTCCTGAAGAGAAAGCACGGAAATGGAACTAGAGCAATTCCCCCTTCTATTCTACTATTCTGCTGTGCGATGTTATCTATCACTGCAGTAGGACTATCATCCAAAGTACTTCAAAACGCCCGCGTAAATTTCTATACCAACAATTTGCCACACTAGTAATGTTCTAGCTGTAATTTCTTCCTCAAAATATCGGTTTATGAGGATAAGTCTGCTTTCCATGCAGTCTACATAATGTACATCCGATGAGCTTGTGGAGATCCCCTGCTAAGGCCATAAGGACACAGTTTGGCATTTTGGTGAGATCACGCTAAAGCTATTTGCGCAAAGCTTACCCAACGGGTAAAAAGAGTAACTTCCTTGACTTGATTACTGGCCAAAGCAAAAATACGCGCCATATGACGTGGTTGACCGCCAGTAACTTACATTCCAATGTTTCCACTTAGCAAATACGCACGGTAAGCCTTACAACAAGAACGCGCGGTCTAAGTCCTCTTTTCCATGACGACTAAAAAATGCGACCATATGTAACCCTTGAGACTTGAAACAACATTAACTTCATGTACAAGCAATAAAACGCATGAAATATTTATCTTTTCTAAAGATATAACGAGTTTTTTGCAAAACCACTTTTTCAGACAATCCTGGCCAAAAATTCCCGGGACAGCAACACAAAACAGCATTGTCAGTGAACATCTTCATTCTCCATATCTTAAGCCGGTCTTCAACATTTTTATTAAGCTGTCTTTGCAATTTTTGGAAAGCCCCCTCCCCCCAAACAATGTTGAGCGCAACTGGAATCATTCGGACTGTAGATAAACTCAGCATCGTAACAACATTGCTTGGGGGCGGGGGGGGCGGGGGAATAGTTCGTGATTAATTTTGCAAATTTTGGCCAGGATTGTCTGATTTTAGCGTTGCTTTTAAATTGGCAAATTATATCATTTTGAAGACAATTTGGAGGTTCCTTTTGTTAAAGTAAAGAGTGTTATGGCCATCCTTATCATCACCTCGCCGTAAAAAGTGAAAGTTAGTTACAGTCGCGAATATTGGAATAAGAGATGAGGAACGGATATTTGTTTTCAGACGTCGATATGCGTGCGCGTAGTTATTTTGCAAAGTATGTACATAGAAGCACTGACAGAGATAAAAATCTTTCGAAAACTGTAGCCAAATGGAGAGGGTATATCTTATCAGCGATGGTCCGTAGTTAGATGCAGTCTACTTGCCTGTTCCGAGAGAGGTTAGGAGCCGAGATGTTGGATGTAAAGACGAACATCTTTTTTGCGACCTCCGACGCCCTCTTAGTTTTGTGTTAGGCAGCTGCCATTGACAACACGAACACAACTTTTAAAAGAATACGAGATGGCGCTTTTCCCACTATTGGAGACGAATATCACTTTAAGAACAGAAACGTTTAATTCCTAGCGGTGGCTGTTTTGCCAAATCGCGCGTATTGCGTGACCACTCAAAACAGATACAATACGTCATCAAAACATTTGTCCGAACATTTCTCGGCTACATTTCTCACCACTATAAAGTCATTTTGCAATGTTTGTTGACACTTTATTACCTTTATCAGCGTGTAAAGGCTTTCTCTATCATTTGATCGCCATGCTGAAATGCTTTCCTAAATGCATTTCACAAAGTAAATCTATTTTCGAACATTTCTCACCCCATTACGTAAAAATAATTCAAAATCAGCTTAGATTTTTTATTGCGACACGGGTGAGAAATGTTGCCAAAGTACTAAGACGAACTTGCGCTGTGGTCAAAAGGGGTAGAATAGAAGAGGAAACAATCTTTCTTTCATTGGGAGAAAAGTTTACCTGGAAACAAGCCGTTTTCTTCGCTGCAACACGATTTGAATGAGCGAGAAATGACCACGAGAACTGTTACGTATTGAAACATAGCAAGTTCAATGTCACGCAGTGCGTGACTTACAGCTAAACTGGCTTTGAACGGAGCGGTCTTTGAATGAAGTGCAGTTATTTTCCCTTACGTTTGAGTGAAAAGCTACAACCACGTTAAAGAAATAATGTGACGGTGCTGCTTGAGGTTCTTACGCTACTAGTTGGGTCTATCGTCCTGAAGAGAAAGCACGGAAATGGAACTAGAGCAATTCCCCCTTCTATTCTACTATTCTGCTGTGCGATGTTATCTATCACTGCAGTAGGACTATCATCCAAAGTACTTCAAAACGCCCGCGTAAATTTCTATACCAACAATTTGCCACACTAGTAATGTTCTAGCTGTAATTTCTTCCTCAAAATATCGGTTTATGAGGATAAGTCTGCTTTCCATGCAGTCTACATAATGTACATCCGATGAGCTTGTGGAGATCCCCTGCTAAGGCCATAAGGACACAGTTTGGCATTTTGGTGAGATCACGCTAAAGCTATTTGCGCAAAGCTTACCCAACGGGTAAAAAGAGTAACTTCCTTGACTTGATTACTGGCCAAAGCAAAAATACGCGCCATATGACGTGGTTGACCGCCAGTAACTTACATTCCAATGTTTCCACTTAGCAAATACGCACGGTAAGCCTTACAACAAGAACGCGCGGTCTAAGTCCTCTTTTCCATGACGACTAAAAAATGCGACCATATGTAACCCTTGAGACTTGAAACAACATTAACTTCATGTACAAGCAATAAAACGCATGAAATATTTATCTTTTCTAAAGATATAACGAGTTTTTTGCAAAACCACTTTTTCAGACAATCCTGGCCAAAAATTCCCGGGACAGCAACACAAAACAGCATTGTCAGTGAACATCTTCATTCTCCATATCTTAAGCCGGTCTTCAACATTTTTATTAAGCTGTCTTTGCAATTTTTGGAAAGCCCCCTCCCCCCAAACAATGTTGAGCGCAACTGGAATCATTCGGACTGTAGATAAACTCAGCATCGTAACAACATTGCTTGGGGGCGGGGGGGCGGGGGAATAGTTCGTGATTAATTTTGCAAATTTTGGCCAGGATTGTCTGATTTTAGCGTTGCTTTTAAATTGGCAAATTATATCATTTTGAAGACAATTTGGAGGTTCCTTTTGTTAAAGTAAAGAGTGTTATGGCCATCCTTATCATCACCTCGCCGTAAAAAGTGAAAGTTAGTTACAGTCGCGAATATTGGAATAAGAGATGAGGAACGGATATTTGTTTTCAGACGTCGATATGCGTGCGCGTAGTTATTTTGCAAAGTATGTACATAGAAGCACTGACAGAGATAAAAATCTTTCGAAAACTGTAGCCAAATGGAGAGGGTATATCTTATCAGCGATGGTCCGTAGTTAGATGCAGTCTACTTGCCTGTTCCGAGAGAGGTTAGGAGCCGAGATGTTGGATGTAAAGACGAACATCTTTTTTGCGACCTCCGACGCCCTCTTAGTTTTGTGTTAGGCAGCTGCCATTGACAACACGAACACAACTTTTAAAAGAATACGAGATGGCGCTTTTCCCACTATTGGAGACGAATATCACTTTAAGAACAGAAACGTTTAATTCCTAGCGGTGGCTGTTTTGCCAAATCGCGCGTATTGCGTGACCACTCAAAACAGATACAATACGTCATCAAAACATTTGTCCGAACATTTCTCGGCTACATTTCTCACCACTATAAAGTCATTTTGCAATGTTTGTTGACACTTTATTACCTTTATCAGCGTGTAAAGGCTTTCTCTATCATTTGATCGCCATGCTGAAATGCTTTCCTAAATGCATTTCACAAAGTAAATCTATTTTCGAACATTTCTCACCCCATTACGTAAAAATAATTCAAAATCAGCTTAGATTTTTTATTGCGACACGGGTGAGAAATGTTGCCAAAGTACTAAGACGAACTTGCGCTGTGGTCAAAAGGGGTAGAATAGAAGAGGAAACAATCTTTCTTTCATTGGGAGAAAAGTTTACCTGGAAACAAGCCGTTTTCTTCGCTGCAACACGATTTGAATGAGCGAGAAATGACCACGAGAACTGTTACGTATTGAAACATAGCAAGTTCAATGTCACGCAGTGCGTGACTTACAGCTAAACTGGCTTTGAACGGAGCGGTCTTTGAATGAAGTGCAGTTATTTTCCCTTACGTTTGAGTGAAAAGCTACAACCACGTTAAAGAAATAATGTGACGGTGCTGCTTGAGGTTCTTACGCTACTAGTTGGGTCTATCGTCCTGAAGAGAAAGCACGGAAATGGAACTAGAGCAATTCCCCCTTCTATTCTACTATTCTGCTGTGCGATGTTATCTATCACTGCAGTAGGACTATCATCCAAAGTACTTCAAAACGCCCGCGTAAATTTCTATACCAACAATTTGCCACACTAGTAATGTTCTAGCTGTAATTTCTTCCTCAAAATATCGGTTTATGAGGATAAGTCTGCTTTCCATGCAGTCTACATAATGTACATCCGATGAGCTTGTGGAGATCCCCTGCTAAGGCCATAAGGACACAGTTTGGCATTTTGGTGAGATCACGCTAAAGCTATTTGCGCAAAGCTTACCCAACGGGTAAAAAGAGTAACTTCCTTGACTTGATTACTGGCCAAAGCAAAAATACGCGCCATATGACGTGGTTGACCGCCAGTAACTTACATTCCAATGTTTCCACTTAGCAAATACGCACGGTAAGCCTTACAACAAGAACGCGCGGTCTAAGTCCTCTTTTCCATGACGACTAAAAAATGCGACCATATGTAACCCTTGAGACTTGAAACAACATTAACTTCATGTACAAGCAATAAAACGCATGAAATATTTATCTTTTCTAAAGATATAACGAGTTTTTTGCAAAACCACTTTTTCAGACAATCCTGGCCAAAAATTCCCGGGACAGCAACACAAAACAGCATTGTCAGTGAACATCTTCATTCTCCATATCTTAAGCCGGTCTTCAACATTTTTATTAAGCTGTCTTTGCAATTTTTGGAAAGCCCCCTCCCCCCAAACAATGTTGAGCGCAACTGGAATCATTCGGACTGTAGATAAACTCAGCATCGTAACAACATTGCTTGGGGGCGGGGGGGGCGGGGGAATAGTTCGTGATTAATTTTGCAAATTTTGGCCAGGATT
>NW_028145438.1:362500-438905 GCF_977016875.1 Pavona decussata | reverse complement strand
GTTTTGTTTGGCTTCCTTAAGCAAAGTTTTCCTGAGGACATCATTAAGTCTAATGAGGGAATAAGTCTTCCGAGTGCAGTTGCTGCCTGGTCTAATATGCTTGCTACCAGTAGTCCTGTTTTTCAGCTAAACGGGTAAACTTTAGTTACTCGGGCTTGGACGAAGGCTGGCATATTTTGGGCTTTGCTTGAGGAGGTGACAGTCTTTGGCTTTAAAAAGTAGCTCTTAGGGATGATTTCTAGTCGGGCAAGATGAAATTATCGGGAATTTTTCACCTGGCCAAAGACTTAGTTTATTTTCTTGTTGAAAACCGCCATATGTGTTCCCCGTTCCAATCTTTTTGCCAACATCCGGGACTTAAAGTTATATCACTAAACACGAACAAGAAATGGCAAGGATTTTCTCTTCAAAAAGCGTGAGTTTGAAAAGCTATTCGATTATTTTTCGCCGTTATAACTGTAGCGTTGTTGGGCTAGTGATCGATTAGTCGAGAGGTGCGGTTTGGGGTCGGATTTCCGGATTCAATGTCATAAATAATTTCCAGATGTCGTTCGGCGTGATTCGTTTCGATTTGTAAATATAGAAGAGATTCGGAAAATCAATTTAGAACGCTGTCTTGCTCCGATTAAGCCGATTCTGTTGTAGAAAGCTAGACTGGACCGCTAAAAGACCGGGTTTTGGGTGAGATTTAAGATGCGTTGGCGCCGTTAATAATTGCGAAATGTGGCACTTGTTTTGTCAACACATAGGCCATGTTTCATGTCAGTTCAAATGTCAGTGCTTGTGTCATGTCCAATTTCAAAGACAAACCTTCTATACCAGGTCTGTAGTATTCTTTGACCTTGCTTTCTTGTGATGAGCCCTAATTAAAGTCATGTTCTGGACTAGCATATTCCATCAGCCTAGAAAGTCTCAAAATGTGGTTAATTTCTGAGGGCATGTTCTTAAAAATCCAGACAGATATTAAAATGATATAAGTGGAATGATGAAAATATAAGCTTTTCTTGCTAGTCCTGCTTTTGTAAATCACAGTTGTTTTGTCTAGCAATGTAACTGCTGTTAGTAGAAGGGCTTAAAGCCTCAACTTTACAGCTTATTTCAAAATATGATGAATGCAAGGAACTAGTTAGCCCTTGCTTTGTGTCACTCATAAACTGACATGATTTCTTGCCTAAAATATAACTTGTGGAGGCACCATTTCCTCTTTATTTGGTTACTACAGTTTATCTTGAAGTGATTAATGATACAAAGAACAATATCAAGCCGTTCTGAACAATTTGAGCCCAAATACTAACAATAATTATTAAAATGATATAAGTGGAATGATGAAAATATAAGCTTTTCTTGCTAGTCCTGCTTTTGTAAATCACAGTTGTTTTGTCTAGCAATGTAACTGCTGTTAGTAGAAGGGCTTAAAGCCTCAACTTTACAGCTTATTTCAAAATATGATGAATGCAAGGAACTAGTTAGCCCTTGCTTTGTGTCACTCATAAACTGACATGATTTCTTGCCTAAAATATAACTTGTGGAGGCACCATTTCCTCTTTATTTGGTTACTACAGTTTATCTTGAAGTGATTAATGATACAAAGAACAATATCAAGCCGTTCTGAACAATTTGAGCCCAAATACTAACAATATCTGTCTGAATTTAAAAGAACATAGCCTCAGAAATCTATGATTTTTGTTAACTTTTCTTAACATATAACTTGTTTTTATTTTATTATTATTTTTTCATTTCCCATTAAATTTAGGGATGTACGATACAAGAGTCACCAGCAGTCATTTTAAAGACAAAAGCTATTCTTCTCCTTACCCCCCCCCCCCCCTTCCCCTTCCCGAAACTACCCGATGTAGACTCATTGAATTGTTTTGCCCAGCTAGCCCCATTCCCTCTCAAACGTTTATACACGGCACAACGAACTCGCTTTGAATTCGGCGCGCTCCTAGCTGAGAAGAAATTCATTAGCCCTAGCGTTTTGTTTGGCTTCCTTAAGCAAAGTTTTCCTGAGGACATCATTAAGTCTAATGAGGGAATAAGTCTTCCGAGTGCAGTTGCTGCCTGGTCTAATATGCTTGCTACCAGTAGTCCTGTTTTTCAGCTAAACGGGTAAACTTTAGTTACTCGGGCTTGGACGAAGGCTGGCATATTTTGGGCTTTGCTTGAGGAGGTGACAGTCTTTGGCTTTAAAAAGTAGCTCTTAGGGATGATTTCTAGTCGGGCAAGATGAAATTATCGGGAATTTTTCACCTGGCCAAAGACTTAGTTTATTTTCTTGTTGAAAACCGCCATATGTGTTCCCCGTTCCAATCTTTTTGCCAACATCCGGGACTTAAAGTTATATCACTAAACACGAACAAGAAATGGCAAGGATTTTCTCTTCAAAAAGCGTGAGTTTGAAAAGCTATTCGATTATTTTTCGCCGTTATAACTGTAGCGTTGTTGGGCTAGTGATCGATTAGTCGAGAGGTGCGGTTTGGGGTCGGATTTCCGGATTCAATGTCATAAATAATTTCCAGATGTCGTTCGGCGTGATTCGTTTCGATTTGTAAATATAGAAGAGATTCGGAAAATCAATTTAGAACGCTGTCTTGCTCCGATTAAGCCGATTCTGTTGTAGAAAGCTAGACTGGACCGCTAAAAGACCGGGTTTTGGGTGAGATTTAAGATGCGTTGGCGCCGTTAATAATTGCGAAATGTGGCACTTGTTTTGTCAACACATAGGCCATGTTTCATGTCAGTTCAAATGTCAGTGCTTGTGTCATGTCCAATTTCAAAGACAAACCTTCTATACCAGGTCTGTAGTATTCTTTGACCTTGCTTTCTTGTGATGAGCCCTAATTAAAGTCATGTTCTGGACTAGCATATTCCATCAGCCTAGAAAGTCTCAAAATGTGGTTAATTTCTGAGGGCATGTTCTTAAAAATCCAGACAGATATTAAAATGATATAAGTGGAATGATGAAAATATAAGCTTTTCTTGCTAGTCCTGCTTTTGTAAATCACAGTTGTTTTGTCTAGCAATGTAACTGCTGTTAGTAGAAGGGCTTAAAGCCTCAACTTTACAGCTTATTTCAAAATATGATGAATGCAAGGAACTAGTTAGCCCTTGCTTTGTGTCACTCATAAACTGACATGATTTCTTGCCTAAAATATAACTTGTGGAGGCACCATTTCCTCTTTATTTGGTTACTACAGTTTATCTTGAAGTGATTAATGATACAAAGAACAATATCAAGCCGTTCTGAACAATTTGAGCCCAAATACTAACAATAATTATTAAAATGATATAAGTGGAATGATGAAAATATAAGCTTTTCTTGCTAGTCCTGCTTTTGTAAATCACAGTTGTTTTGTCTAGCAATGTAACTGCTGTTAGTAGAAGGGCTTAAAGCCTCAACTTTACAGCTTATTTCAAAATATGATGAATGCAAGGAACTAGTTAGCCCTTGCTTTGTGTCACTCATAAACTGACATGATTTCTTGCCTAAAATATAACTTGTGGAGGCACCATTTCCTCTTTATTTGGTTACTACAGTTTATCTTGAAGTGATTAATGATACAAAGAACAATATCAAGCCGTTCTGAACAATTTGAGCCCAAATACTAACAATATCTGTCTGAATTTAAAAGAACATAGCCTCAGAAATCTATGATTTTTGTTAACTTTTCTTAACATATAACTTGTTTTTATTTTATTATTATTTTTTCATTTCCCATTAAATTTAGGGATGTACGATACAAGAGTCACCAGCAGTCATTTTAAAGACAAAAGCTATTCTTCTCCTTACCCCCCCCCCCCCCTTCCCCTTCCCGAAACTACCCGATGTAGACTCATTGAATTGTTTTGCCCAGCTAGCCCCATTCCCTCTCAAACGTTTATACACGGCACAACGAACTCGCTTTGAATTCGGCGCGCTCCTAGCTGAGAAGAAATTCATTAGCCCTAGCGTTTTGTTTGGCTTCCTTAAGCAAAGTTTTCCTGAGGACATCATTAAGTCTAATGAGGGAATAAGTCTTCCGAGTGCAGTTGCTGCCTGGTCTAATATGCTTGCTACCAGTAGTCCTGTTTTTCAGCTAAACGGGTAAACTTTAGTTACTCGGGCTTGGACGAAGGCTGGCATATTTTGGGCTTTGCTTGAGGAGGTGACAGTCTTTGGCTTTAAAAAGTAGCTCTTAGGGATGATTTCTAGTCGGGCAAGATGAAATTATCGGGAATTTTTCACCTGGCCAAAGACTTAGTTTATTTTCTTGTTGAAAACCGCCATATGTGTTCCCCGTTCCAATCTTTTTGCCAACATCCGGGACTTAAAGTTATATCACTAAACACGAACAAGAAATGGCAAGGATTTTCTCTTCAAAAAGCGTGAGTTTGAAAAGCTATTCGATTATTTTTCGCCGTTATAACTGTAGCGTTGTTGGGCTAGTGATCGATTAGTCGAGAGGTGCGGTTTGGGGTCGGATTTCCGGATTCAATGTCATAAATAATTTCCAGATGTCGTTCGGCGTGATTCGTTTCGATTTGTAAATATAGAAGAGATTCGGAAAATCAATTTAGAACGCTGTCTTGCTCCGATTAAGCCGATTCTGTTGTAGAAAGCTAGACTGGACCGCTAAAAGACCGGGTTTTGGGTGAGATTTAAGATGCGTTGGCGCCGTTAATAATTGCGAAATGTGGCACTTGTTTTGTCAACACATAGGCCATGTTTCATGTCAGTTCAAATGTCAGTGCTTGTGTCATGTCCAATTTCAAAGACAAACCTTCTATACCAGGTCTGTAGTATTCTTTGACCTTGCTTTCTTGTGATGAGCCCTAATTAAAGTCATGTTCTGGACTAGCATATTCCATCAGCCTAGAAAGTCTCAAAATGTGGTTAATTTCTGAGGGCATGTTCTTAAAAATCCAGACAGATATTAAAATGATATAAGTGGAATGATGAAAATATAAGCTTTTCTTGCTAGTCCTGCTTTTGTAAATCACAGTTGTTTTGTCTAGCAATGTAACTGCTGTTAGTAGAAGGGCTTAAAGCCTCAACTTTACAGCTTATTTCAAAATATGATGAATGCAAGGGACTAGTTAGCCCTTGCTTTGTGTCACTCATAAACTGACATGATTTCTTGCCTAAAATATAACTTGTGGAGGCACCATTTCCTCTTTATTTGGTTACTACAGTTTATCTTGAAGTGATTAATGATACAAAGAACAATATCAAGCCGTTCTGAACAATTTGAGCCCAAATACTAACAATATCTGTCTGAATTTAAAAGAACATAGCCTCAGAAATCTATGATTTTTGTTAACTTTTCTTAACATATAACTTGTTTTTATTTTATTATTATTTTTTCATTTCCCATTAAATTTAGGGATGTACGATACAAGAGTCACCAGCAGTCATTTTAAAGACAAAAGCTATTCTTCTCCTTACCCCCCCCCCCCCTTCCCCTTCCCGAAACTACCCGATGTAGACTCATTGAATTGTTTTGCCCAGCTAGCCCCATTCCCTCTCAAACGTTTATACACGGCACAACGAACTCGCTTTGAATTCGGCGCGCTCCTAGCTGAGAAGAAATTCATTAGCCCTAGCGTTTTGTTTGGCTTCCTTAAGCAAAGTTTTCCTGAGGACATCATTAAGTCTAATGAGGGAATAAGTCTTCCGAGTGCAGTTGCTGCCTGGTCTAATATGCTTGCTACCAGTAGTCCTGTTTTTCAGCTAAACGGGTAAACTTTAGTTACTCGGGCTTGGACGAAGGCTGGCATATTTTGGGCTTTGCTTGAGGAGGTGACAGTCTTTGGCTTTAAAAAGTAGCTCTTAGGGATGATTTCTAGTCGGGCAAGATGAAATTATCGGGAATTTTTCACCTGGCCAAAGACTTAGTTTATTTTCTTGTTGAAAACCGCCATATGTGTTCCCCGTTCCAATCTTTTTGCCAACATCCGGGACTTAAAGTTATATCACTAAACACGAACAAGAAATGGCAAGGATTTTCTCTTCAAAAAGCGTGAGTTTGAAAAGCTATTCGATTATTTTTCGCCGTTATAACTGTAGCGTTGTTGGGCTAGTGATCGATTAGTCGAGAGGTGCGGTTTGGGGTCGGATTTCCGGATTCAATGTCATAAATAATTTCCAGATGTCGTTCGGCGTGATTCGTTTCGATTTGTAAATATAGAAGAGATTCGGAAAATCAATTTAGAACGCTGTCTTGCTCCGATTAAGCCGATTCTGTTGTAGAAAGCTAGACTGGACCGCTAAAAGACCGGGTTTTGGGTGAGATTTAAGATGCGTTGGCGCCGTTAATAATTGCGAAATGTGGCACTTGTTTTGTCAACACATAGGCCATGTTTCATGTCAGTTCAAATGTCAGTGCTTGTGTCATGTCCAATTTCAAAGACAAACCTTCTATACCAGGTCTGTAGTATTCTTTGACCTTGCTTTCTTGTGATGAGCCCTAATTAAAGTCATGTTCTGGACTAGCATATTCCATCAGCCTAGAAAGTCTCAAAATGTGGTTAATTTCTGAGGGCATGTTCTTAAAAATCCAGACAGATATTAAAATGATATAAGTGGAATGATGAAAATATAAGCTTTTCTTGCTAGTCCTGCTTTTGTAAATCACAGTTGTTTTGTCTAGCAATGTAACTGCTGTTAGTAGAAGGGCTTAAAGCCTCAACTTTACAGCTTATTTCAAAATATGATGAATGCAAGGAACTAGTTAGCCCTTGCTTTGTGTCACTCATAAACTGACATGATTTCTTGCCTAAAATATAACTTGTGGAGGCACCATTTCCTCTTTATTTGGTTACTACAGTTTATCTTGAAGTGATTAATGATACAAAGAACAATATCAAGCCGTTCTGAACAATTTGAGCCCAAATACTAACAATATCTGTCTGAATTTAAAAGAACATAGCCTCAGAAATCTATGATTTTTGTTAACTTTTCTTAACATATAACTTGTTTTTATTTTATTATTATTTTTTCATTTCCCATTAAATTTAGGGATGTACGATACAAGAGTCACCAGCAGTCATTTTAAAGACAAAAGCTATTCTTCTCCTTACCCCCCCTCCCCCCCGTCCCCTTCCCGAAACTACCCGATGTAGACTCATTGAATTGTTTTGCCCAGCTAGCCCCATTCCCTCTCAAACGTTTATACACGGCACAACGAACTCGCTTTGAATTCGGCGCGCTCCTAGCTGAGAAGAAATTCATTAGCCCTAGCGTTTTGTTTGGCTTCCTTAAGCAAAGTTTTCCTGAGGACATCATTAAGTCTAATGAGGGAATAAGTCTTCCGAGTGCAGTTGCTGCCTGGTCTAATATGCTTGCTACCAGTAGTCCTGTTTTTCAGCTAAACGGGTAAACTTTAGTTACTCGGGCTTGGACGAAGGCTGGCATATTTTGGGCTTTGCTTGAGGAGGTGACAGTCTTTGGCTTTAAAAAGTAGCTCTTAGGGATGATTTCTAGTCGGGCAAGATGAAATTATCGGGAATTTTTCACCTGGCCAAAGACTTAGTTTATTTTCTTGTTGAAAACCGCCATATGTGTTCCCCGTTCCAATCTTTTTGCCAACATCCGGGACTTAAAGTTATATCACTAAACACGAACAAGAAATGGCAAGGATTTTCTCTTCAAAAAGCGTGAGTTTGAAAAGCTATTCGATTATTTTTCGCCGTTATAACTGTAGCGTTGTTGGGCTAGTGATCGATTAGTCGAGAGGTGCGGTTTGGGGTCGGATTTCCGGATTCAATGTCATAAATAATTTCCAGATGTCGTTCGGCGTGATTCGTTTCGATTTGTAAATATAGAAGAGATTCGGAAAATCAATTTAGAACGCTGTCTTGCTCCGATTAAGCCGATTCTGTTGTAGAAAGCTAGACTGGACCGCTAAAAGACCGGGTTTTGGGTGAGATTTAAGATGCGTTGGCGCCGTTAATAATTGCGAAATGTGGCACTTGTTTTGTCAACACATAGGCCATGTTTCATGTCAGTTCAAATGTCAGTGCTTGTGTCATGTCCAATTTCAAAGACAAACCTTCTATACCAGGTCTGTAGTATTCTTTGACCTTGCTTTCTTGTGATGAGCCCTAATTAAAGTCATGTTCTGGACTAGCATATTCCATCAGCCTAGAAAGTCTCAAAATGTGGTTAATTTCTGAGGGCATGTTCTTAAAAATCCAGACAGATATTAAAATGATATAAGTGGAATGATGAAAATATAAGCTTTTCTTGCTAGTCCTGCTTTTGTAAATCACAGTTGTTTTGTCTAGCAATGTAACTGCTGTTAGTAGAAGGGCTTAAAGCCTCAACTTTACAGCTTATTTCAAAATATGATGAATGCAAGGAACTAGTTAGCCCTTGCTTTGTGTCACTCATAAACTGACATGATTTCTTGCCTAAAATATAACTTGTGGAGGCACCATTTCCTCTTTATTTGGTTACTACAGTTTATCTTGAAGTGATTAATGATACAAAGAACAATATCAAGCCGTTCTGAACAATTTGAGCCCAAATACTAACAATAATTATTAAAATGATATAAGTGGAATGATGAAAATATAAGCTTTTCTTGCTAGTCCTGCTTTTGTAAATCACAGTTGTTTTGTCTAGCAATGTAACTGCTGTTAGTAGAAGGGCTTAAAGCCTCAACTTTACAGCTTATTTCAAAATATGATGAATGCAAGGAACTAGTTAGCCCTTGCTTTGTGTCACTCATAAACTGACATGATTTCTTGCCTAAAATATAACTTGTGGAGGCACCATTTCCTCTTTATTTGGTTACTACAGTTTATCTTGAAGTGATTAATGATACAAAGAACAATATCAAGCCGTTCTGAACAATTTGAGCCCAAATACTAACAATATCTGTCTGAATTTAAAAGAACATAGCCTCAGAAATCTATGATTTTTGTTAACTTTTCTTAACATATAACTTGTTTTTATTTTATTATTATTTTTTCATTTCCCATTAAATTTAGGGATGTACGATACAAGAGTCACCAGCAGTCATTTTAAAGACAAAAGCTATTCTTCTCCTTACCCCCCCCCCCCCCTTCCCCTTCCCGAAACTACCCGATGTAGACTCATTGAATTGTTTTGCCCAGCTAGCCCCATTCCCTCTCAAACGTTTATACACGGCACAACGAACTCGCTTTGAATTCGGCGCGCTCCTAGCTGAGAAGAAATTCATTAGCCCTAGCGTTTTGTTTGGCTTCCTTAAGCAAAGTTTTCCTGAGGACATCATTAAGTCTAATGAGGGAATAAGTCTTCCGAGTGCAGTTGCTGCCTGGTCTAATATGCTTGCTACCAGTAGTCCTGTTTTTCAGCTAAACGGGTAAACTTTAGTTACTCGGGCTTGGACGAAGGCTGGCATATTTTGGGCTTTGCTTGAGGAGGTGACAGTCTTTGGCTTTAAAAAGTAGCTCTTAGGGATGATTTCTAGTCGGGCAAGATGAAATTATCGGGAATTTTTCACCTGGCCAAAGACTTAGTTTATTTTCTTGTTGAAAACCGCCATATGTGTTCCCCGTTCCAATCTTTTTGCCAACATCCGGGACTTAAAGTTATATCACTAAACACGAACAAGAAATGGCAAGGATTTTCTCTTCAAAAAGCGTGAGTTTGAAAAGCTATTCGATTATTTTTCGCCGTTATAACTGTAGCGTTGTTGGGCTAGTGATCGATTAGTCGAGAGGTGCGGTTTGGGGTCGGATTTCCGGATTCAATGTCATAAATAATTTCCAGATGTCGTTCGGCGTGATTCGTTTCGATTTGTAAATATAGAAGAGATTCGGAAAATCAATTTAGAACGCTGTCTTGCTCCGATTAAGCCGATTCTGTTGTAGAAAGCTAGACTGGACCGCTAAAAGACCGGGTTTTGGGTGAGATTTAAGATGCGTTGGCGCCGTTAATAATTGCGAAATGTGGCACTTGTTTTGTCAACACATAGGCCATGTTTCATGTCAGTTCAAATGTCAGTGCTTGTGTCATGTCCAATTTCAAAGACAAACCTTCTATACCAGGTCTGTAGTATTCTTTGACCTTGCTTTCTTGTGATGAGCCCTAATTAAAGTCATGTTCTGGACTAGCATATTCCATCAGCCTAGAAAGTCTCAAAATGTGGTTAATTTCTGAGGGCATGTTCTTAAAAATCCAGACAGATATTAAAATGATATAAGTGGAATGATGAAAATATAAGCTTTTCTTGCTAGTCCTGCTTTTGTAAATCACAGTTGTTTTGTCTAGCAATGTAACTGCTGTTAGTAGAAGGGCTTAAAGCCTCAACTTTACAGCTTATTTCAAAATATGATGAATGCAAGGAACTAGTTAGCCCTTGCTTTGTGTCACTCATAAACTGACATGATTTCTTGCCTAAAATATAACTTGTGGAGGCACCATTTCCTCTTTATTTGGTTACTACAGTTTATCTTGAAGTGATTAATGATACAAAGAACAATATCAAGCCGTTCTGAACAATTTGAGCCCAAATACTAACAATATCTGTCTGAATTTAAAAGAACATAGCCTCAGAAATCTATGATTTTTGTTAACTTTTCTTAACATATAACTTGTTTTTATTTTATTATTATTTTTTCATTTCCCATTAAATTTAGGGATGTACGATACAAGAGTCACCAGCAGTCATTTTAAAGACAAAAGCTATTCTTCTCCTTACCCCCCCTCCCCCCCGTCCCCTTCCCGAATTTACCCGATGTAGACTCATTGAATTGTTTTGCCCAGCTAGCCCCATTCCCTCTCAAACGTTTATACACGGCACAACGAACTCGCTTTGAATTCGGCGCGCTCCTAGCTGAGAAGAAATTCATTAGCCCTAGCGTTTTGTTTGGCTTCCTTAAGCAAAGTTTTCCTGAGGACATCATTAAGTCTAATGAGGGAATAAGTCTTCCGAGTGCAGTTGCTGCCTGGTCTAATATGCTTGCTACCAGTAGTCCTGTTTTTCAGCTAAACGGGTAAACTTTAGTTACTCGGGCTTGGACGAAGGCTGGCATATTTTGGGCTTTGCTTGAGGAGGTGACAGTCTTTGGCTTTAAAAAGTAGCTCTTAGGGATGATTTCTAGTCGGGCAAGATGAAATTATCGGGAATTTTTCACCTGGCCAAAGACTTAGTTTATTTTCTTGTTGAAAACCGCCATATGTGTTCCCCGTTCCAATCTTTTTGCCAACATCCGGGACTTAAAGTTATATCACTAAACACGAACAAGAAATGGCAAGGATTTTCTCTTCAAAAAGCGTGAGTTTGAAAAGCTATTCGATTATTTTTCGCCGTTATAACTGTAGCGTTGTTGGGCTAGTGATCGATTAGTCGAGAGGTGCGGTTTGGGGTCGGATTTCCGGACTCAATGTCATAAATAATTTCCAGATGTCGTTCGGCGTGATTCGTTTCGATTTGTAAATAAAGAAGAGATTCGGAAAATCAATTTAGAACGCTGTCTTTCTCCGATTAAGCCGATTCTGTTGTAGAAAGCTAGACTGGACCGCTAAAAGACCGGGTTTTGGGTGAGATTTAAGATGCGTTGGCGCCGTTAATAATTGCGAAATGTCGCACTTGTTTTGTCAACACATAGGCCATGTTTCATGTCAGTTCAAATGTCAGTGCTAGTGTCATGTCCAATTTCAAAGACAAACCTTCTATACCAGGTCTGTAGTATTCTTTGACCTTGCTTTCTTGTGATGAGCCCTAATTAAAGTCATGTTCTGGACTAGCATATTCCATCAGCCTAGAAAGTCTCAAAATGTGGTTAATTTCTGAGGGCATGTTCTTAAAAATCCAGACAGATATTAAAATGATATAAGTGGAATGATGAAAATATAAGCTTTTCTTGCTAGTCCTGCTTTTGTAAATCACAGTTGTTTTGTCTAACAATGTAACTGCTGTTAGTAGAAGGGCTTAAAGCCTCAACTTTACAGCTTATTTCAAAATATGATGAATGCAAGGAACTAGTTAGCCCTTGCTTTGTGTCACTCATAAACTGACATGATTTCTTGCCTAAAATATAGCTTGTGGAGGCACCATTTCCTCTTTATTTGGCTACTACAGTTTATCTTGAAGTGATTAATGATACAAAGAAGCATATCAAGCCGTTCTGAACAATTTGAGCCCAAATACTAATAATATCTGTCTGAATTTAAAAGAACATACCCTCAGAAATCTATGATTTTTGTTAACTTTTCTTAACATATAACTTGTTTTTTTTTTTTATTATTATTTTTTTATTTCCCATTAAATGTAGGGATGTACAATACAAGAGTCACCAGCAGTCATTTAAAAGACAAAAGCTATTCTTCTCCTTACCCCCCCCCCCCCCCCTCCTCCCTCCCCGAAACTACCCGATGTAGAGTCATTTAATTGTTTTGCCCAGCTAGCCCCATTCTCTCTCAAACGTTTATACACGGCGCAACGAACTCGCTTTGAATTCGGCGCGGTCTTAGCTGAGAAGAAATTCGTTAGCCCTAGCGTTTTGTTTGGCCTCCTGAAGCAAAGTTTTCCTGAGGACATCATTAAGTCTAGTGAGGGAATAAGTCTTACGAGTGCAGTTGCTGTCTCGTCTAATATGCTTGCTACCAGTAGTCCTGTTTTTCAGCTAAACGGGTAAACTTTAGTTACTCGGGCTTGGACGAAGGCTGGCATATTTTGGGCTTTGCTTGAGGAGGTGACAGTCTTTGGCTTTAAAAAGTAGCTCTTAGGGGTGATTTCTAGTCGGGCAAGATAAAATTATCGGGAATTTTTCACCTGGCCAAAGACTTAGTTTATTTTTTTGTTGAAAACCGCCATATGTGTTCCCCGTTCCAATCTTTTTGCCAACATCCGGGACTTAAAGTTATATCACTAAACACGAACAAGAAATGGCAAGGATTTTCTCTTCAAAAAGCGTGAGTTTGAAAAGCTATTCGATTATTTTTCGCCGTTATAACTGTAGCGTTGTTAGGCTAGTGATCGATTAGTCGAGAGGTGCGGTTTGGGGTCGGATTTCCGGACTCAATGTCATAAATAATTTCCAGATGTCGTTCGGCGTGATTCGTTTCGATTTGTAAATAAAGAAGAGATTCGGAAAATCAATTTAGAACGCTGTCTTTCTCCGATTAAGCCGATTCTGTTGTAGAAAGCTAGACTGGACCGCTAAAAGACCGGGTTTTGGGTGAGATTTAAGATGCGTTGGCGCCGTTAATAATTGCGAAATGTCGCACTTGTTTTGTCAACACATAGGCCATGTTTCATGTCAGTTCAAATGTCAGTGCTAGTGTCATGTCCAATTTCAAAGACAAACCTTCTATACCAGGTCTGTAGTATTCTTTGACCTTGCTTTCTTGTGATGAGCCCTAATTAAAGTCATGTTCTGGACTAGCATATTCCATCAGCCTAGAAAGTCTCAAAATGTGGTTAATTTCTGAGGGCATGTTCTTAAAAATCCAGACAGATATTAAAATGATATAAGTGGAATGATGAAAATATAAGCTTTTCTTGCTAGTCCTGCTTTTGTAAATCACAGTTGTTTTGTCTAACAATGTAACTGCTGTTAGTAGAAGGGCTTAAAGCCTCAACTTTACAGCTTATTTCAAAATATGATGAATGCAAGGAACTAGTTAGCCCTTGCTTTGTGTCACTCATAAACTGACATGATTTCTTGCCTAAAATATAGCTTGTGGAGGCACCATTTCCTCTTTATTTGGCTACTACAGTTTATCTTGAAGTGATTAATGATACAAAGAAGCATATCAAGCCGTTCTGAACAATTTGAGCCCAAATACTAATAATATCTGTCTGAATTTAAAAGAACATACCCTCAGAAATCTATGATTTTTGTTAACTTTTCTTAACATATAACTTGTTTTTTTTTTTTATTATTATTTTTTTATTTCCCATTAAATGTAGGGATGTACAATACAAGAGTCACCAGCAGTCATTTAAAAGACAAAAGCTATTCTTCTCCTTACCCCCCCCCCCCCCCCTCCTCCCTCCCCGAAACTACCCGATGTAGAGTCATTTAATTGTTTTGCCCAGCTAGCCCCATTCTCTCTCAAACGTTTATACACGGCGCAACGAACTCGCTTTGAATTCGGCGCGGTCTTAGCTGAGAAGAAATTCGTTAGCCCTAGCGTTTTGTTTGGCCTCCTGAAGCAAAGTTTTCCTGAGGACATCATTAAGTCTAGTGAGGGAATAAGTCTTACGAGTGCAGTTGCTGTCTCGTCTAATATGCTTGCTACCAGTAGTCCTGTTTTTCAGCTAAACGGGTAAACTTTAGTTACTCGGGCTTGGACGAAGGCTGGCATATTTTGGGCTTTGCTTGAGGAGGTGACAGTCTTTGGCTTTAAAAAGTAGCTCTTAGGGGTGATTTCTAGTCGGGCAAGATAAAATTATCGGGAATTTTTCACCTGGCCAAAGACTTAGTTTATTTTTTTGTTGAAAACCGCCATATGTGTTCCCCGTTCCAATCTTTTTGCCAACATCCGGGACTTAAAGTTATATCACTAAACACGAACAAGAAATGGCAAGGATTTTCTCTTCAAAAAGCGTGAGTTTGAAAAGCTATTCGATTATTTTTCGCCGTTATAACTGTAGCGTTGTTAGGCTAGTGATCGATTAGTCGAGAGGTGCGGTTTGGGGTCGGATTTCCGGACTCAATGTCATAAATAATTTCCAGATGTCGTTCGGCGTGATTCGTTTCGATTTGTAAATAAAGAAGAGATTCGGAAAATCAATTTAGAACGCTGTCTTTCTCCGATTAAGCCGATTCTGTTGTAGAAAGCTAGACTGGACCGCTAAAAGACCGGGTTTTGGGTGAGATTTAAGATGCGTTGGCGCCGTTAATAATTGCGAAATGTCGCACTTGTTTTGTCAACACATAGGCCATGTTTCATGTCAGTTCAAATGTCAGTGCTAGTGTCATGTCCAATTTCAAAGACAAACCTTCTATACCAGGTCTGTAGTATTCTTTGACCTTGCTTTCTTGTGATGAGCCCTAATTAAAGTCATGTTCTGGACTAGCATATTCCATCAGCCTAGAAAGTCTCAAAATGTGGTTAATTTCTGAGGGCATGTTCTTAAAAATCCAGACAGATATTAAAATGATATAAGTGGAATGATGAAAATATAAGCTTTTCTTGCTAGTCCTGCTTTTGTAAATCACAGTTGTTTTGTCTAACAATGTAACTGCTGTTAGTAGAAGGGCTTAAAGCCTCAACTTTACAGCTTATTTCAAAATATGATGAATGCAAGGAACTAGTTAGCCCTTGCTTTGTGTCACTCATAAACTGACATGATTTCTTGCCTAAAATATAGCTTGTGGAGGCACCATTTCCTCTTTATTTGGCTACTACAGTTTATCTTGAAGTGATTAATGATACAAAGAAGCATATCAAGCCGTTCTGAACAATTTGAGCCCAAATACTAATAATATCTGTCTGAATTTAAAAGAACATACCCTCAGAAATCTATGATTTTTGTTAACTTTTCTTAACATATAACTTGTTTTTTTTTTTTATTATTATTTTTTTATTTCCCATTAAATGTAGGGATGTACAATACAAGAGTCACCAGCAGTCATTTAAAAGACAAAAGCTATTCTTCTCCTTACCCCCCCCCCCCCCCCTCCTCCCTCCCCGAAACTACCCGATGTAGAGTCATTTAATTGTTTTGCCCAGCTAGCCCCATTCTCTCTCAAACGTTTATACACGGCGCAACGAACTCGCTTTGAATTCGGCGCGGTCTTAGCTGAGAAGAAATTCGTTAGCCCTAGCGTTTTGTTTGGCCTCCTGAAGCAAAGTTTTCCTGAGGACATCATTAAGTCTAGTGAGGGAATAAGTCTTACGAGTGCAGTTGCTGTCTCGTCTAATATGCTTGCTACCAGTAGTCCTGTTTTTCAGCTAAACGGGTAAACTTTAGTTACTCGGGCTTGGACGAAGGCTGGCATATTTTGGGCTTTGCTTGAGGAGGTGACAGTCTTTGGCTTTAAAAAGTAGCTCTTAGGGGTGATTTCTAGTCGGGCAAGATAAAATTATCGGGAATTTTTCACCTGGCCAAAGACTTAGTTTATTTTTTTGTTGAAAACCGCCATATGTGTTCCCCGTTCCAATCTTTTTGCCAACATCCGGGACTTAAAGTTATATCACTAAACACGAACAAGAAATGGCAAGGATTTTCTCTTCAAAAAGCGTGAGTTTGAAAAGCTATTCGATTATTTTTCGCCGTTATAACTGTAGCGTTGTTAGGCTAGTGATCGATTAGTCGAGAGGTGCGGTTTGGGGTCGGATTTCCGGACTCAATGTCATAAATAATTTCCAGATGTCGTTCGGCGTGATTCGTTTCGATTTGTAAATAAAGAAGAGATTCGGAAAATCAATTTAGAACGCTGTCTTTCTCCGATTAAGCCGATTCTGTTGTAGAAAGCTAGACTGGACCGCTAAAAGACCGGGTTTTGGGTGAGATTTAAGATGCGTTGGCGCCGTTAATAATTGCGAAATGTCGCACTTGTTTTGTCAACACATAGGCCATGTTTCATGTCAGTTCAAATGTCAGTGCTAGTGTCATGTCCAATTTCAAAGACAAACCTTCTATACCAGGTCTGTAGTATTCTTTGACCTTGCTTTCTTGTGATGAGCCCTAATTAAAGTCATGTTCTGGACTAGCATATTCCATCAGCCTAGAAAGTCTCAAAATGTGGTTAATTTCTGAGGGCATGTTCTTAAAAATCCAGACAGATATTAAAATGATATAAGTGGAATGATGAAAATATAAGCTTTTCTTGCTAGTCCTGCTTTTGTAAATCACAGTTGTTTTGTCTAACAATGTAACTGCTGTTAGTAGAAGGGCTTAAAGCCTCAACTTTACAGCTTATTTCAAAATATGATGAATGCAAGGAACTAGTTAGCCCTTGCTTTGTGTCACTCATAAACTGACATGATTTCTTGCCTAAAATATAGCTTGTGGAGGCACCATTTCCTCTTTATTTGGCTACTACAGTTTATCTTGAAGTGATTAATGATACAAAGAAGCATATCAAGCCGTTCTGAACAATTTGAGCCCAAATACTAATAATATCTGTCTGAATTTAAAAGAACATACCCTCAGAAATCTATGATTTTTGTTAACTTTTCTTAACATATAACTTGTTTTTTTTTTTTATTATTATTTTTTTATTTCCCATTAAATGTAGGGATGTACAATACAAGAGTCACCAGCAGTCATTTAAAAGACAAAAGCTATTCTTCTCCTTACCCCCCCCCCCCCCCCTCCTCCCTCCCCGAAACTACCCGATGTAGAGTCATTTAATTGTTTTGCCCAGCTAGCCCCATTCTCTCTCAAACGTTTATACACGGCGCAACGAACTCGCTTTGAATTCGGCGCGGTCTTAGCTGAGAAGAAATTCGTTAGCCCTAGCGTTTTGTTTGGCCTCCTGAAGCAAAGTTTTCCTGAGGACATCATTAAGTCTAGTGAGGGAATAAGTCTTACGAGTGCAGTTGCTGTCTCGTCTAATATGCTTGCTACCAGTAGTCCTGTTTTTCAGCTAAACGGGTAAACTTTAGTTACTCGGGCTTGGACGAAGGCTGGCATATTTTGGGCTTTGCTTGAGGAGGTGACAGTCTTTGGCTTTAAAAAGTAGCTCTTAGGGGTGATTTCTAGTCGGGCAAGATAAAATTATCGGGAATTTTTCACCTGGCCAAAGACTTAGTTTATTTTTTTGTTGAAAACCGCCATATGTGTTCCCCGTTCCAATCTTTTTGCCAACATCCGGGACTTAAAGTTATATCACTAAACACGAACAAGAAATGGCAAGGATTTTCTCTTCAAAAAGCGTGAGTTTGAAAAGCTATTCGATTATTTTTCGCCGTTATAACTGTAGCGTTGTTAGGCTAGTGATCGATTAGTCGAGAGGTGCGGTTTGGGGTCGGATTTCCGGACTCAATGTCATAAATAATTTCCAGATGTCGTTCGGCGTGATTCGTTTCGATCGGCAGGTCTATTCCGGGGGTGAGGGGTGGGGGGTGAGGGGTGGGGGGTGAGGGGTGAGGGGTAGGGGGTGAGGGGTGAGGGGTGAGGGGTGGGGGGTGGGGGTGAGGGGTGAGGGGTGGGGGGTGAGGGGTGGGTGGTGAGGGGTGAGGGCTGAGGGGTGAGCCAATTGTTCGAAACGAATTCTAGTCTGAAATGTCAGCCGTCTCTTCTCCCTAACCCACAGCGGGTTATGGGGAGGAGACAGCTGACATTTCAGACTATAACAATTCAAGATTCAAGACTGTAGTTTCTTTCCCCTATTTAACTGAGATCTGAGACGCATCTAATACCCGACATTCACTAATGGAGTGTATCGTAACGTGGTACATGTGACACTGATAAGTTTCCTGAGAACTATAATTTTTACATTGTTGCTAATTTATTTGAATTTAATCAGTGATTTAATTCACTCACTATCTTAGGTGCTAAAACAAAATGGGTTCCATAGCAGCCCAGAAACCCCTTTCCCTTTGTCATATTGTCTCCATATGTGACCCTCCACGCGAAAAGAGGGCTTATGGATTTCACTCCAAATAGTGAATTTTTTTCACGGTCACGGCGCGTGTATTTGAAACTTCACACTGTGAGGTGGAAATTTCACGCCGTGTTCACGCTATTCCGAAACGTTTTCACTCTGGGAGTGAATCTGAAGACTGGGAAATAAATTCACGCCGCCCGGTCACGCCGTGAAAGTAAAATTATAAAGGAGTGAAATATTTCACGCCGTGAAATGTAAACCTCGTCGTGAAACTTTTCAATGGCGTCAGAGTGAAAAATAATGAAAATAATTTACTAGGATCCGGTTACGTATCGCGGCGAGTTTAATAAACAAAATGCCCCAGTAAACATACTTCTGAAGTATTATAAAGCTTAATCCATTATTTACGCCAAAATTTCACAAATAAAACACAATATCCTTAATAATAGTGTTTTGCTTTTGTTCAGCCAGGTCAACTTTCGAGTCAACTTAAGAACGTGTTTTGTGATCATTTGCATGAAATCAACATCTTGTGATAATGTTGTCAACAGCCTGTCAAAGTTCATTATTCCATTGGTTGGTTTATCGGTAGCCTGAGAAATGAGGCGCCTCTTATCGCGCTTTAGTATGAATTGAGACGCGGTTGTTGGCAGACGTAGTATCTCAGAACTATAAACCTGTGATCAGGCCCTCAGTCTTGGTATTTTAAAAACCATTCCTGCAAAAATTTAGCGAGCGACCGCGTAAAAATAAATAAGAGCACTGCTAAAATTGGGCCTTACCACAGGTTTAATGGGGAAACCGACTGAACTTCTGTCAAGGGACATTTAAACTCACCCCAGTTAAACTCACCCCCACCCCTCACCCCTCACCCCCCACCCCCCACCCCTCACCCCTCACCCCCCACCCCTCACCCCTCACCCCCCACCCCCCACCCCTCACCCCCCACCCCTCACCCCTCACCCCCCACCCCTCACCCCCCACCCCTCACCCCCGGAATAGACCTGCCGCGTTTCGATTTGTAAATAAAGAAGAGATTCGGAAAATCAATTTAGAACGCTGTCTTTCTCCGATTAAGCCGATTCTGTTGTAGAAAGCTAGACTGGACCGCTAAAAGACCGGGTTTTGGGTGAGATTTAAGATGCGTTGGCGCCGTTAATAATTGCGAAATGTCGCACTTGTTTTGTCAACACATAGGCCATGTTTCATGTCAGTTCAAATGTCAGTGCTAGTGTCATGTCCAATTTCAAAGACAAACCTTCTATACCAGGTCTGTAGTATTCTTTGACCTTGCTTTCTTGTGATGAGCCCTAATTAAAGTCATGTTCTGGACTAGCATATTCCATCAGCCTAGAAAGTCTCAAAATGTGGTTAATTTCTGAGGGCATGTTCTTAAAAATCCAGACAGATATTAAAATGATATAAGTGGAATGATGAAAATATAAGCTTTTCTTGCTAGTCCTGCTTTTGTAAATCACAGTTGTTTTGTCTAACAATGTAACTGCTGTTAGTAGAAGGGCTTAAAGCCTCAACTTTACAGCTTATTTCAAAATATGATGAATGCAAGGAACTAGTTAGCCCTTGCTTTGTGTCACTCATAAACTGACATGATTTCTTGCCTAAAATATAGCTTGTGGAGGCACCATTTCCTCTTTATTTGGCTACTACAGTTTATCTTGAAGTGATTAATGATACAAAGAAGCATATCAAGCCGTTCTGAACAATTTGAGCCCAAATACTAATAATATCTGTCTGAATTTAAAAGAACATACCCTCAGAAATCTATGATTTTTGTTAACTTTTCTTAACATATAACTTGTTTTTTTTTTTTATTATTATTTTTTTATTTCCCATTAAATGTAGGGATGTACAATACAAGAGTCACCAGCAGTCATTTAAAAGACAAAAGCTATTCTTCTCCTTACCCCCCCCCCCCCCCCTCCTCCCTCCCCGAAACTACCCGATGTAGAGTCATTTAATTGTTTTGCCCAGCTAGCCCCATTCTCTCTCAAACGTTTATACACGGCGCAACGAACTCGCTTTGAATTCGGCGCGGTCTTAGCTGAGAAGAAATTCGTTAGCCCTAGCGTTTTGTTTGGCCTCCTGAAGCAAAGTTTTCCTGAGGACATCATTAAGTCTAGTGAGGGAATAAGTCTTACGAGTGCAGTTGCTGTCTCGTCTAATATGCTTGCTACCAGTAGTCCTGTTTTTCAGCTAAACGGGTAAACTTTAGTTACTCGGGCTTGGACGAAGGCTGGCATATTTTGGGCTTTGCTTGAGGAGGTGACAGTCTTTGGCTTTAAAAAGTAGCTCTTAGGGGTGATTTCTAGTCGGGCAAGATAAAATTATCGGGAATTTTTCACCTGGCCAAAGACTTAGTTTATTTTTTTGTTGAAAACCGCCATATGTGTTCCCCGTTCCAATCTTTTTGCCAACATCCGGGACTTAAAGTTATATCACTAAACACGAACAAGAAATGGCAAGGATTTTCTCTTCAAAAAGCGTGAGTTTGAAAAGCTATTCGATTATTTTTCGCCGTTATAACTGTAGCGTTGTTAGGCTAGTGATCGATTAGTCGAGAGGTGCGGTTTGGGGTCGGATTTCCGGACTCAATGTCATAAATAATTTCCAGATGTCGTTCGGCGTGATTCGTTTCGATTTGTAAATAAAGAAGAGATTCGGAAAATCAATTTAGAACGCTGTCTTTCTCCGATTAAGCCGATTCTGTTGTAGAAAGCTAGACTGGACCGCTAAAAGACCGGGTTTTGGGTGAGATTTAAGATGCGTTGGCGCCGTTAATAATTGCGAAATGTCGCACTTGTTTTGTCAACACATAGGCCATGTTTCATGTCAGTTCAAATGTCAGTGCTAGTGTCATGTCCAATTTCAAAGACAAACCTTCTATACCAGGTCTGTAGTATTCTTTGACCTTGCTTTCTTGTGATGAGCCCTAATTAAAGTCATGTTCTGGACTAGCATATTCCATCAGCCTAGAAAGTCTCAAAATGTGGTTAATTTCTGAGGGCATGTTCTTAAAAATCCAGACAGATATTAAAATGATATAAGTGGAATGATGAAAATATAAGCTTTTCTTGCTAGTCCTGCTTTTGTAAATCACAGTTGTTTTGTCTAACAATGTAACTGCTGTTAGTAGAAGGGCTTAAAGCCTCAACTTTACAGCTTATTTCAAAATATGATGAATGCAAGGAACTAGTTAGCCCTTGCTTTGTGTCACTCATAAACTGACATGATTTCTTGCCTAAAATATAGCTTGTGGAGGCACCATTTCCTCTTTATTTGGCTACTACAGTTTATCTTGAAGTGATTAATGATACAAAGAAGCATATCAAGCCGTTCTGAACAATTTGAGCCCAAATACTAATAATATCTGTCTGAATTTAAAAGAACATACCCTCAGAAATCTATGATTTTTGTTAACTTTTCTTAACATATAACTTGTTTTTTTTTTTTATTATTATTTTTTTATTTCCCATTAAATGTAGGGATGTACAATACAAGAGTCACCAGCAGTCATTTAAAAGACAAAAGCTATTCTTCTCCTTACCCCCCCCCCCCCCCCTCCTCCCTCCCCGAAACTACCCGATGTAGAGTCATTTAATTGTTTTGCCCAGCTAGCCCCATTCTCTCTCAAACGTTTATACACGGCGCAACGAACTCGCTTTGAATTCGGCGCGGTCTTAGCTGAGAAGAAATTCGTTAGCCCTAGCGTTTTGTTTGGCCTCCTGAAGCAAAGTTTTCCTGAGGACATCATTAAGTCTAGTGAGGGAATAAGTCTTACGAGTGCAGTTGCTGTCTCGTCTAATATGCTTGCTACCAGTAGTCCTGTTTTTCAGCTAAACGGGTAAACTTTAGTTACTCGGGCTTGGACGAAGGCTGGCATATTTTGGGCTTTGCTTGAGGAGGTGACAGTCTTTGGCTTTAAAAAGTAGCTCTTAGGGGTGATTTCTAGTCGGGCAAGATAAAATTATCGGGAATTTTTCACCTGGCCAAAGACTTAGTTTATTTTTTTGTTGAAAACCGCCATATGTGTTCCCCGTTCCAATCTTTTTGCCAACATCCGGGACTTAAAGTTATATCACTAAACACGAACAAGAAATGGCAAGGATTTTCTCTTCAAAAAGCGTGAGTTTGAAAAGCTATTCGATTATTTTTCGCCGTTATAACTGTAGCGTTGTTAGGCTAGTGATCGATTAGTCGAGAGGTGCGGTTTGGGGTCGGATTTCCGGACTCAATGTCATAAATAATTTCCAGATGTCGTTCGGCGTGATTCGTTTCGATTTGTAAATAAAGAAGAGATTCGGAAAATCAATTTAGAACGCTGTCTTTCTCCGATTAAGCCGATTCTGTTGTAGAAAGCTAGACTGGACCGCTAAAAGACCGGGTTTTGGGTGAGATTTAAGATGCGTTGGCGCCGTTAATAATTGCGAAATGTCGCACTTGTTTTGTCAACACATAGGCCATGTTTCATGTCAGTTCAAATGTCAGTGCTAGTGTCATGTCCAATTTCAAAGACAAACCTTCTATACCAGGTCTGTAGTATTCTTTGACCTTGCTTTCTTGTGATGAGCCCTAATTAAAGTCATGTTCTGGACTAGCATATTCCATCAGCCTAGAAAGTCTCAAAATGTGGTTAATTTCTGAGGGCATGTTCTTAAAAATCCAGACAGATATTAAAATGATATAAGTGGAATGATGAAAATATAAGCTTTTCTTGCTAGTCCTGCTTTTGTAAATCACAGTTGTTTTGTCTAACAATGTAACTGCTGTTAGTAGAAGGGCTTAAAGCCTCAACTTTACAGCTTATTTCAAAATATGATGAATGCAAGGAACTAGTTAGCCCTTGCTTTGTGTCACTCATAAACTGACATGATTTCTTGCCTAAAATATAGCTTGTGGAGGCACCATTTCCTCTTTATTTGGCTACTACAGTTTATCTTGAAGTGATTAATGATACAAAGAAGCATATCAAGCCGTTCTGAACAATTTGAGCCCAAATACTAATAATATCTGTCTGAATTTAAAAGAACATACCCTCAGAAATCTATGATTTTTGTTAACTTTTCTTAACATATAACTTGTTTTTTTTTTTTATTATTATTTTTTTATTTCCCATTAAATGTAGGGATGTACAATACAAGAGTCACCAGCAGTCATTTAAAAGACAAAAGCTATTCTTCTCCTTACCCCCCCCCCCCCCCCTCCTCCCTCCCCGAAACTACCCGATGTAGAGTCATTTAATTGTTTTGCCCAGCTAGCCCCATTCTCTCTCAAACGTTTATACACGGCGCAACGAACTCGCTTTGAATTCGGCGCGGTCTTAGCTGAGAAGAAATTCGTTAGCCCTAGCGTTTTGTTTGGCCTCCTGAAGCAAAGTTTTCCTGAGGACATCATTAAGTCTAGTGAGGGAATAAGTCTTACGAGTGCAGTTGCTGTCTCGTCTAATATGCTTGCTACCAGTAGTCCTGTTTTTCAGCTAAACGGGTAAACTTTAGTTACTCGGGCTTGGACGAAGGCTGGCATATTTTGGGCTTTGCTTGAGGAGGTGACAGTCTTTGGCTTTAAAAAGTAGCTCTTAGGGGTGATTTCTAGTCGGGCAAGATAAAATTATCGGGAATTTTTCACCTGGCCAAAGACTTAGTTTATTTTTTTGTTGAAAACCGCCATATGTGTTCCCCGTTCCAATCTTTTTGCCAACATCCGGGACTTAAAGTTATATCACTAAACACGAACAAGAAATGGCAAGGATTTTCTCTTCAAAAAGCGTGAGTTTGAAAAGCTATTCGATTATTTTTCGCCGTTATAACTGTAGCGTTGTTAGGCTAGTGATCGATTAGTCGAGAGGTGCGGTTTGGGGTCGGATTTCCGGACTCAATGTCATAAATAATTTCCAGATGTCGTTCGGCGTGATTCGTTTCGATTTGTAAATAAAGAAGAGATTCGGAAAATCAATTTAGAACGCTGTCTTTCTCCGATTAAGCCGATTCTGTTGTAGAAAGCTAGACTGGACCGCTAAAAGACCGGGTTTTGGGTGAGATTTAAGATGCGTTGGCGCCGTTAATAATTGCGAAATGTCGCACTTGTTTTGTCAACACATAGGCCATGTTTCATGTCAGTTCAAATGTCAGTGCTAGTGTCATGTCCAATTTCAAAGACAAACCTTCTATACCAGGTCTGTAGTATTCTTTGACCTTGCTTTCTTGTGATGAGCCCTAATTAAAGTCATGTTCTGGACTAGCATATTCCATCAGCCTAGAAAGTCTCAAAATGTGGTTAATTTCTGAGGGCATGTTCTTAAAAATCCAGACAGATATTAAAATGATATAAGTGGAATGATGAAAATATAAGCTTTTCTTGCTAGTCCTGCTTTTGTAAATCACAGTTGTTTTGTCTAACAATGTAACTGCTGTTAGTAGAAGGGCTTAAAGCCTCAACTTTACAGCTTATTTCAAAATATGATGAATGCAAGGAACTAGTTAGCCCTTGCTTTGTGTCACTCATAAACTGACATGATTTCTTGCCTAAAATATAGCTTGTGGAGGCACCATTTCCTCTTTATTTGGCTACTACAGTTTATCTTGAAGTGATTAATGATACAAAGAAGCATATCAAGCCGTTCTGAACAATTTGAGCCCAAATACTAATAATATCTGTCTGAATTTAAAAGAACATACCCTCAGAAATCTATGATTTTTGTTAACTTTTCTTAACATATAACTTGTTTTTTTTTTTTATTATTATTTTTTTATTTCCCATTAAATGTAGGGATGTACAATACAAGAGTCACCAGCAGTCATTTAAAAGACAAAAGCTATTCTTCTCCTTACCCCCCCCCCCCCCCCTCCTCCCTCCCCGAAACTACCCGATGTAGAGTCATTTAATTGTTTTGCCCAGCTAGCCCCATTCTCTCTCAAACGTTTATACACGGCGCAACGAACTCGCTTTGAATTCGGCGCGGTCTTAGCTGAGAAGAAATTCGTTAGCCCTAGCGTTTTGTTTGGCCTCCTGAAGCAAAGTTTTCCTGAGGACATCATTAAGTCTAGTGAGGGAATAAGTCTTACGAGTGCAGTTGCTGTCTCGTCTAATATGCTTGCTACCAGTAGTCCTGTTTTTCAGCTAAACGGGTAAACTTTAGTTACTCGGGCTTGGACGAAGGCTGGCATATTTTGGGCTTTGCTTGAGGAGGTGACAGTCTTTGGCTTTAAAAAGTAGCTCTTAGGGGTGATTTCTAGTCGGGCAAGATAAAATTATCGGGAATTTTTCACCTGGCCAAAGACTTAGTTTATTTTTTTGTTGAAAACCGCCATATGTGTTCCCCGTTCCAATCTTTTTGCCAACATCCGGGACTTAAAGTTATATCACTAAACACGAACAAGAAATGGCAAGGATTTTCTCTTCAAAAAGCGTGAGTTTGAAAAGCTATTCGATTATTTTTCGCCGTTATAACTGTAGCGTTGTTAGGCTAGTGATCGATTAGTCGAGAGGTGCGGTTTGGGGTCGGATTTCCGGACTCAATGTCATAAATAATTTCCAGATGTCGTTCGGCGTGATTCGTTTCGATTTGTAAATAAAGAAGAGATTCGGAAAATCAATTTAGAACGCTGTCTTTCTCCGATTAAGCCGATTCTGTTGTAGAAAGCTAGACTGGACCGCTAAAAGACCGGGTTTTGGGTGAGATTTAAGATGCGTTGGCGCCGTTAATAATTGCGAAATGTCGCACTTGTTTTGTCAACACATAGGCCATGTTTCATGTCAGTTCAAATGTCAGTGCTAGTGTCATGTCCAATTTCAAAGACAAACCTTCTATACCAGGTCTGTAGTATTCTTTGACCTTGCTTTCTTGTGATGAGCCCTAATTAAAGTCATGTTCTGGACTAGCATATTCCATCAGCCTAGAAAGTCTCAAAATGTGGTTAATTTCTGAGGGCATGTTCTTAAAAATCCAGACAGATATTAAAATGATATAAGTGGAATGATGAAAATATAAGCTTTTCTTGCTAGTCCTGCTTTTGTAAATCACAGTTGTTTTGTCTAACAATGTAACTGCTGTTAGTAGAAGGGCTTAAAGCCTCAACTTTACAGCTTATTTCAAAATATGATGAATGCAAGGAACTAGTTAGCCCTTGCTTTGTGTCACTCATAAACTGACATGATTTCTTGCCTAAAATATAGCTTGTGGAGGCACCATTTCCTCTTTATTTGGCTACTACAGTTTATCTTGAAGTGATTAATGATACAAAGAAGCATATCAAGCCGTTCTGAACAATTTGAGCCCAAATACTAATAATATCTGTCTGAATTTAAAAGAACATACCCTCAGAAATCTATGATTTTTGTTAACTTTTCTTAACATATAACTTGTTTTTTTTTTTTATTATTATTTTTTTATTTCCCATTAAATGTAGGGATGTACAATACAAGAGTCACCAGCAGTCATTTAAAAGACAAAAGCTATTCTTCTCCTTACCCCCCCCCCCCCCCTCCTCCCTCCCCGAAACTACCCGATGTAGAGTCATTTAATTGTTTTGCCCAGCTAGCCCCATTCTCTCTCAAACGTTTATACACGGCGCAACGAACTCGCTTTGAATTCGGCGCGGTCTTAGCTGAGAAGAAATTCGTTAGCCCTAGCGTTTTGTTTGGCCTCCTGAAGCAAAGTTTTCCTGAGGACATCATTAAGTCTAGTGAGGGAATAAGTCTTACGAGTGCAGTTGCTGTCTCGTCTAATATGCTTGCTACCAGTAGTCCTGTTTTTCAGCTAAACGGGTAAACTTTAGTTACTCGGGCTTGGACGAAGGCTGGCATATTTTGGGCTTTGCTTGAGGAGGTGACAGTCTTTGGCTTTAAAAAGTAGCTCTTAGGGGTGATTTCTAGTCGGGCAAGATAAAATTATCGGGAATTTTTCACCTGGCCAAAGACTTAGTTTATTTTTTTGTTGAAAACCGCCATATGTGTTCCCCGTTCCAATCTTTTTGCCAACATCCGGGACTTAAAGTTATATCACTAAACACGAACAAGAAATGGCAAGGATTTTCTCTTCAAAAAGCGTGAGTTTGAAAAGCTATTCGATTATTTTTCGCCGTTATAACTGTAGCGTTGTTAGGCTAGTGATCGATTAGTCGAGAGGTGCGGTTTGGGGTCGGATTTCCGGACTCAATGTCATAAATAATTTCCAGATGTCGTTCGGCGTGATTCGTTTCGATTTGTAAATAAAGAAGAGATTCGGAAAATCAATTTAGAACGCTGTCTTTCTCCGATTAAGCCGATTCTGTTGTAGAAAGCTAGACTGGACCGCTAAAAGACCGGGTTTTGGGTGAGATTTAAGATGCGTTGGCGCCGTTAATAATTGCGAAATGTCGCACTTGTTTTGTCAACACATAGGCCATGTTTCATGTCAGTTCAAATGTCAGTGCTAGTGTCATGTCCAATTTCAAAGACAAACCTTCTATACCAGGTCTGTAGTATTCTTTGACCTTGCTTTCTTGTGATGAGCCCTAATTAAAGTCATGTTCTGGACTAGCATATTCCATCAGCCTAGAAAGTCTCAAAATGTGGTTAATTTCTGAGGGCATGTTCTTAAAAATCCAGACAGATATTAAAATGATATAAGTGGAATGATGAAAATATAAGCTTTTCTTGCTAGTCCTGCTTTTGTAAATCACAGTTGTTTTGTCTAACAATGTAACTGCTGTTAGTAGAAGGGCTTAAAGCCTCAACTTTACAGCTTATTTCAAAATATGATGAATGCAAGGAACTAGTTAGCCCTTGCTTTGTGTCACTCATAAACTGACATGATTTCTTGCCTAAAATATAGCTTGTGGAGGCACCATTTCCTCTTTATTTGGCTACTACAGTTTATCTTGAAGTGATTAATGATACAAAGAAGCATATCAAGCCGTTCTGAACAATTTGAGCCCAAATACTAATAATATCTGTCTGAATTTAAAAGAACATACCCTCAGAAATCTATGATTTTTGTTAACTTTTCTTAACATATAACTTGTTTTTTTTTTTTATTATTATTTTTTTATTTCCCATTAAATGTAGGGATGTACAATACAAGAGTCACCAGCAGTCATTTAAAAGACAAAAGCTATTCTTCTCCTTACCCCCCCCCCCCCCCCTCCTCCCTCCCCGAAACTACCCGATGTAGAGTCATTTAATTGTTTTGCCCAGCTAGCCCCATTCTCTCTCAAACGTTTATACACGGCGCAACGAACTCGCTTTGAATTCGGCGCGGTCTTAGCTGAGAAGAAATTCGTTAGCCCTAGCGTTTTGTTTGGCCTCCTGAAGCAAAGTTTTCCTGAGGACATCATTAAGTCTAGTGAGGGAATAAGTCTTACGAGTGCAGTTGCTGTCTCGTCTAATATGCTTGCTACCAGTAGTCCTGTTTTTCAGCTAAACGGGTAAACTTTAGTTACTCGGGCTTGGACGAAGGCTGGCATATTTTGGGCTTTGCTTGAGGAGGTGACAGTCTTTGGCTTTAAAAAGTAGCTCTTAGGGGTGATTTCTAGTCGGGCAAGATAAAATTATCGGGAATTTTTCACCTGGCCAAAGACTTAGTTTATTTTTTTGTTGAAAACCGCCATATGTGTTCCCCGTTCCAATCTTTTTGCCAACATCCGGGACTTAAAGTTATATCACTAAACACGAACAAGAAATGGCAAGGATTTTCTCTTCAAAAAGCGTGAGTTTGAAAAGCTATTCGATTATTTTTCGCCGTTATAACTGTAGCGTTGTTAGGCTAGTGATCGATTAGTCGAGAGGTGCGGTTTGGGGTCGGATTTCCGGACTCAATGTCATAAATAATTTCCAGATGTCGTTCGGCGTGATTCGTTTCGATTTGTAAATAAAGAAGAGATTCGGAAAATCAATTTAGAACGCTGTCTTTCTCCGATTAAGCCGATTCTGTTGTAGAAAGCTAGACTGGACCGCTAAAAGACCGGGTTTTGGGTGAGATTTAAGATGCGTTGGCGCCGTTAATAATTGCGAAATGTCGCACTTGTTTTGTCAACACATAGGCCATGTTTCATGTCAGTTCAAATGTCAGTGCTAGTGTCATGTCCAATTTCAAAGACAAACCTTCTATACCAGGTCTGTAGTATTCTTTGACCTTGCTTTCTTGTGATGAGCCCTAATTAAAGTCATGTTCTGGACTAGCATATTCCATCAGCCTAGAAAGTCTCAAAATGTGGTTAATTTCTGAGGGCATGTTCTTAAAAATCCAGACAGATATTAAAATGATATAAGTGGAATGATGAAAATATAAGCTTTTCTTGCTAGTCCTGCTTTTGTAAATCACAGTTGTTTTGTCTAACAATGTAACTGCTGTTAGTAGAAGGGCTTAAAGCCTCAACTTTACAGCTTATTTCAAAATATGATGAATGCAAGGAACTAGTTAGCCCTTGCTTTGTGTCACTCATAAACTGACATGATTTCTTGCCTAAAATATAGCTTGTGGAGGCACCATTTCCTCTTTATTTGGCTACTACAGTTTATCTTGAAGTGATTAATGATACAAAGAAGCATATCAAGCCGTTCTGAACAATTTGAGCCCAAATACTAATAATATCTGTCTGAATTTAAAAGAACATACCCTCAGAAATCTATGATTTTTGTTAACTTTTCTTAACATATAACTTGTTTTTTTTTTTTATTATTATTTTTTTATTTCCCATTAAATGTAGGGATGTACAATACAAGAGTCACCAGCAGTCATTTAAAAGACAAAAGCTATTCTTCTCCTTACCCCCCCCCCCCCCCCTCCTCCCTCCCCGAAACTACCCGATGTAGAGTCATTTAATTGTTTTGCCCAGCTAGCCCCATTCTCTCTCAAACGTTTATACACGGCGCAACGAACTCGCTTTGAATTCGGCGCGGTCTTAGCTGAGAAGAAATTCGTTAGCCCTAGCGTTTTGTTTGGCCTCCTGAAGCAAAGTTTTCCTGAGGACATCATTAAGTCTAGTGAGGGAATAAGTCTTACGAGTGCAGTTGCTGTCTCGTCTAATATGCTTGCTACCAGTAGTCCTGTTTTTCAGCTAAACGGGTAAACTTTAGTTACTCGGGCTTGGACGAAGGCTGGCATATTTTGGGCTTTGCTTGAGGAGGTGACAGTCTTTGGCTTTAAAAAGTAGCTCTTAGGGGTGATTTCTAGTCGGGCAAGATAAAATTATCGGGAATTTTTCACCTGGCCAAAGACTTAGTTTATTTTTTTGTTGAAAACCGCCATATGTGTTCCCCGTTCCAATCTTTTTGCCAACATCCGGGACTTAAAGTTATATCACTAAACACGAACAAGAAATGGCAAGGATTTTCTCTTCAAAAAGCGTGAGTTTGAAAAGCTATTCGATTATTTTTCGCCGTTATAACTGTAGCGTTGTTAGGCTAGTGATCGATTAGTCGAGAGGTGCGGTTTGGGGTCGGATTTCCGGACTCAATGTCATAAATAATTTCCAGATGTCGTTCGGCGTGATTCGTTTCGATTTGTAAATAAAGAAGAGATTCGGAAAATCAATTTAGAACGCTGTCTTTCTCCGATTAAGCCGATTCTGTTGTAGAAAGCTAGACTGGACCGCTAAAAGACCGGGTTTTGGGTGAGATTTAAGATGCGTTGGCGCCGTTAATAATTGCGAAATGTCGCACTTGTTTTGTCAACACATAGGCCATGTTTCATGTCAGTTCAAATGTCAGTGCTAGTGTCATGTCCAATTTCAAAGACAAACCTTCTATACCAGGTCTGTAGTATTCTTTGACCTTGCTTTCTTGTGATGAGCCCTAATTAAAGTCATGTTCTGGACTAGCATATTCCATCAGCCTAGAAAGTCTCAAAATGTGGTTAATTTCTGAGGGCATGTTCTTAAAAATCCAGACAGATATTAAAATGATATAAGTGGAATGATGAAAATATAAGCTTTTCTTGCTAGTCCTGCTTTTGTAAATCACAGTTGTTTTGTCTAACAATGTAACTGCTGTTAGTAGAAGGGCTTAAAGCCTCAACTTTACAGCTTATTTCAAAATATGATGAATGCAAGGAACTAGTTAGCCCTTGCTTTGTGTCACTCATAAACTGACATGATTTCTTGCCTAAAATATAGCTTGTGGAGGCACCATTTCCTCTTTATTTGGCTACTACAGTTTATCTTGAAGTGATTAATGATACAAAGAAGCATATCAAGCCGTTCTGAACAATTTGAGCCCAAATACTAATAATATCTGTCTGAATTTAAAAGAACATACCCTCAGAAATCTATGATTTTTGTTAACTTTTCTTAACATATAACTTGTTTTTTTTTTTTATTATTATTTTTTTATTTCCCATTAAATGTAGGGATGTACAATACAAGAGTCACCAGCAGTCATTTAAAAGACAAAAGCTATTCTTCTCCTTACCCCCCCCCCCCCCCCTCCTCCCTCCCCGAAACTACCCGATGTAGAGTCATTTAATTGTTTTGCCCAGCTAGCCCCATTCTCTCTCAAACGTTTATACACGGCGCAACGAACTCGCTTTGAATTCGGCGCGGTCTTAGCTGAGAAGAAATTCGTTAGCCCTAGCGTTTTGTTTGGCCTCCTGAAGCAAAGTTTTCCTGAGGACATCATTAAGTCTAGTGAGGGAATAAGTCTTACGAGTGCAGTTGCTGTCTCGTCTAATATGCTTGCTACCAGTAGTCCTGTTTTTCAGCTAAACGGGTAAACTTTAGTTACTCGGGCTTGGACGAAGGCTGGCATATTTTGGGCTTTGCTTGAGGAGGTGACAGTCTTTGGCTTTAAAAAGTAGCTCTTAGGGGTGATTTCTAGTCGGGCAAGATAAAATTATCGGGAATTTTTCACCTGGCCAAAGACTTAGTTTATTTTTTTGTTGAAAACCGCCATATGTGTTCCCCGTTCCAATCTTTTTGCCAACATCCGGGACTTAAAGTTATATCACTAAACACGAACAAGAAATGGCAAGGATTTTCTCTTCAAAAAGCGTGAGTTTGAAAAGCTATTCGATTATTTTTCGCCGTTATAACTGTAGCGTTGTTAGGCTAGTGATCGATTAGTCGAGAGGTGCGGTTTGGGGTCGGATTTCCGGACTCAATGTCATAAATAATTTCCAGATGTCGTTCGGCGTGATTCGTTTCGATTTGTAAATAAAGAAGAGATTCGGAAAATCAATTTAGAACGCTGTCTTTCTCCGATTAAGCCGATTCTGTTGTAGAAAGCTAGACTGGACCGCTAAAAGACCGGGTTTTGGGTGAGATTTAAGATGCGTTGGCGCCGTTAATAATTGCGAAATGTCGCACTTGTTTTGTCAACACATAGGCCATGTTTCATGTCAGTTCAAATGTCAGTGCTAGTGTCATGTCCAATTTCAAAGACAAACCTTCTATACCAGGTCTGTAGTATTCTTTGACCTTGCTTTCTTGTGATGAGCCCTAATTAAAGTCATGTTCTGGACTAGCATATTCCATCAGCCTAGAAAGTCTCAAAATGTGGTTAATTTCTGAGGGCATGTTCTTAAAAATCCAGACAGATATTAAAATGATATAAGTGGAATGATGAAAATATAAGCTTTTCTTGCTAGTCCTGCTTTTGTAAATCACAGTTGTTTTGTCTAACAATGTAACTGCTGTTAGTAGAAGGGCTTAAAGCCTCAACTTTACAGCTTATTTCAAAATATGATGAATGCAAGGAACTAGTTAGCCCTTGCTTTGTGTCACTCATAAACTGACATGATTTCTTGCCTAAAATATAGCTTGTGGAGGCACCATTTCCTCTTTATTTGGCTACTACAGTTTATCTTGAAGTGATTAATGATACAAAGAAGCATATCAAGCCGTTCTGAACAATTTGAGCCCAAATACTAATAATATCTGTCTGAATTTAAAAGAACATACCCTCAGAAATCTATGATTTTTGTTAACTTTTCTTAACATATAACTTGTTTTTTTTTTTTATTATTATTTTTTTATTTCCCATTAAATGTAGGGATGTACAATACAAGAGTCACCAGCAGTCATTTAAAAGACAAAAGCTATTCTTCTCCTTACCCCCCCCCCCCCCCCTCCTCCCTCCCCGAAACTACCCGATGTAGAGTCATTTAATTGTTTTGCCCAGCTAGCCCCATTCTCTCTCAAACGTTTATACACGGCGCAACGAACTCGCTTTGAATTCGGCGCGGTCTTAGCTGAGAAGAAATTCGTTAGCCCTAGCGTTTTGTTTGGCCTCCTGAAGCAAAGTTTTCCTGAGGACATCATTAAGTCTAGTGAGGGAATAAGTCTTACGAGTGCAGTTGCTGTCTCGTCTAATATGCTTGCTACCAGTAGTCCTGTTTTTCAGCTAAACGGGTAAACTTTAGTTACTCGGGCTTGGACGAAGGCTGGCATATTTTGGGCTTTGCTTGAGGAGGTGACAGTCTTTGGCTTTAAAAAGTAGCTCTTAGGGGTGATTTCTAGTCGGGCAAGATAAAATTATCGGGAATTTTTCACCTGGCCAAAGACTTAGTTTATTTTTTTGTTGAAAACCGCCATATGTGTTCCCCGTTCCAATCTTTTTGCCAACATCCGGGACTTAAAGTTATATCACTAAACACGAACAAGAAATGGCAAGGATTTTCTCTTCAAAAAGCGTGAGTTTGAAAAGCTATTCGATTATTTTTCGCCGTTATAACTGTAGCGTTGTTAGGCTAGTGATCGATTAGTCGAGAGGTGCGGTTTGGGGTCGGATTTCCGGACTCAATGTCATAAATAATTTCCAGATGTCGTTCGGCGTGATTCGTTTCGATTTGTAAATAAAGAAGAGATTCGGAAAATCAATTTAGAACGCTGTCTTTCTCCGATTAAGCCGATTCTGTTGTAGAAAGCTAGACTGGACCGCTAAAAGACCGGGTTTTGGGTGAGATTTAAGATGCGTTGGCGCCGTTAATAATTGCGAAATGTCGCACTTGTTTTGTCAACACATAGGCCATGTTTCATGTCAGTTCAAATGTCAGTGCTAGTGTCATGTCCAATTTCAAAGACAAACCTTCTATACCAGGTCTGTAGTATTCTTTGACCTTGCTTTCTTGTGATGAGCCCTAATTAAAGTCATGTTCTGGACTAGCATATTCCATCAGCCTAGAAAGTCTCAAAATGTGGTTAATTTCTGAGGGCATGTTCTTAAAAATCCAGACAGATATTAAAATGATATAAGTGGAATGATGAAAATATAAGCTTTTCTTGCTAGTCCTGCTTTTGTAAATCACAGTTGTTTTGTCTAACAATGTAACTGCTGTTAGTAGAAGGGCTTAAAGCCTCAACTTTACAGCTTATTTCAAAATATGATGAATGCAAGGAACTAGTTAGCCCTTGCTTTGTGTCACTCATAAACTGACATGATTTCTTGCCTAAAATATAGCTTGTGGAGGCACCATTTCCTCTTTATTTGGCTACTACAGTTTATCTTGAAGTGATTAATGATACAAAGAAGCATATCAAGCCGTTCTGAACAATTTGAGCCCAAATACTAATAATATCTGTCTGAATTTAAAAGAACATACCCTCAGAAATCTATGATTTTTGTTAACTTTTCTTAACATATAACTTGTTTTTTTTTTTTATTATTATTTTTTTATTTCCCATTAAATGTAGGGATGTACAATACAAGAGTCACCAGCAGTCATTTAAAAGACAAAAGCTATTCTTCTCCTTACCCCCCCCCCCCCCCTCCTCCCTCCCCGAAACTACCCGATGTAGAGTCATTTAATTGTTTTGCCCAGCTAGCCCCATTCTCTCTCAAACGTTTATACACGGCGCAACGAACTCGCTTTGAATTCGGCGCGGTCTTAGCTGAGAAGAAATTCGTTAGCCCTAGCGTTTTGTTTGGCCTCCTGAAGCAAAGTTTTCCTGAGGACATCATTAAGTCTAGTGAGGGAATAAGTCTTACGAGTGCAGTTGCTGTCTCGTCTAATATGCTTGCTACCAGTAGTCCTGTTTTTCAGCTAAACGGGTAAACTTTAGTTACTCGGGCTTGGACGAAGGCTGGCATATTTTGGGCTTTGCTTGAGGAGGTGACAGTCTTTGGCTTTAAAAAGTAGCTCTTAGGGGTGATTTCTAGTCGGGCAAGATAAAATTATCGGGAATTTTTCACCTGGCCAAAGACTTAGTTTATTTTTTTGTTGAAAACCGCCATATGTGTTCCCCGTTCCAATCTTTTTGCCAACATCCGGGACTTAAAGTTATATCACTAAACACGAACAAGAAATGGCAAGGATTTTCTCTTCAAAAAGCGTGAGTTTGAAAAGCTATTCGATTATTTTTCGCCGTTATAACTGTAGCGTTGTTAGGCTAGTGATCGATTAGTCGAGAGGTGCGGTTTGGGGTCGGATTTCCGGACTCAATGTCATAAATAATTTCCAGATGTCGTTCGGCGTGATTCGTTTCGATTTGTAAATAAAGAAGAGATTCGGAAAATCAATTTAGAACGCTGTCTTTCTCCGATTAAGCCGATTCTGTTGTAGAAAGCTAGACTGGACCGCTAAAAGACCGGGTTTTGGGTGAGATTTAAGATGCGTTGGCGCCGTTAATAATTGCGAAATGTCGCACTTGTTTTGTCAACACATAGGCCATGTTTCATGTCAGTTCAAATGTCAGTGCTAGTGTCATGTCCAATTTCAAAGACAAACCTTCTATACCAGGTCTGTAGTATTCTTTGACCTTGCTTTCTTGTGATGAGCCCTAATTAAAGTCATGTTCTGGACTAGCATATTCCATCAGCCTAGAAAGTCTCAAAATGTGGTTAATTTCTGAGGGCATGTTCTTAAAAATCCAGACAGATATTAAAATGATATAAGTGGAATGATGAAAATATAAGCTTTTCTTGCTAGTCCTGCTTTTGTAAATCACAGTTGTTTTGTCTAACAATGTAACTGCTGTTAGTAGAAGGGCTTAAAGCCTCAACTTTACAGCTTATTTCAAAATATGATGAATGCAAGGAACTAGTTAGCCCTTGCTTTGTGTCACTCATAAACTGACATGATTTCTTGCCTAAAATATAGCTTGTGGAGGCACCATTTCCTCTTTATTTGGCTACTACAGTTTATCTTGAAGTGATTAATGATACAAAGAAGCATATCAAGCCGTTCTGAACAATTTGAGCCCAAATACTAATAATATCTGTCTGAATTTAAAAGAACATACCCTCAGAAATCTATGATTTTTGTTAACTTTTCTTAACATATAACTTGTTTTTTTTTTTTATTATTATTTTTTTATTTCCCATTAAATGTAGGGATGTACAATACAAGAGTCACCAGCAGTCATTTAAAAGACAAAAGCTATTCTTCTCCTTACCCCCCCCCCCCCCCTCCTCCCTCCCCGAAACTACCCGATGTAGAGTCATTTAATTGTTTTGCCCAGCTAGCCCCATTCTCTCTCAAACGTTTATACACGGCGCAACGAACTCGCTTTGAATTCGGCGCGGTCTTAGCTGAGAAGAAATTCGTTAGCCCTAGCGTTTTGTTTGGCCTCCTGAAGCAAAGTTTTCCTGAGGACATCATTAAGTCTAGTGAGGGAATAAGTCTTACGAGTGCAGTTGCTGTCTCGTCTAATATGCTTGCTACCAGTAGTCCTTTTTCAGCTAAACGGGTAAACTTTAGTTACTCGGGCTTGGACGAAGGCTGGCATATTTTGGGCTTTGCTTGAGGAGGTGACAGTCTTTGGCTTTAAAAAGTAGCTCTTAGGGGTGATTTCTAGTCGGGCAAGATAAAATTATCGGGAATTTTTCACCTGGCCAAAGACTTAGTTTATTTTCTTGTTAAAAACCGCCATATGTGTTCCCCGTTCCAATCTTTTTGCCAACATCCGGGACTTAAAGTTATATCACTAAACACGAACAAGAAATGGCAAGGATTTTCTCTTCAAAAAGCGTGAGTTTGAAAAGCTATTCGATTATTTTTCGCCGTTATAACTGTAGCGTTGTTAGGCTAGTGATCGATTAGTCGAGAGGTGCGGTTTGGGGTCGGATTTCCGGACTCAATGTCATAAATAATTTCCAGATGTCGTTCGGCGTGATTCGTTTCGATTTGTAAATAAAGAAGAGATTCGGAAAATCAATTTAGAACGCTGTCTTTCTCCGATTAAGCCGATTCTGTTGTAGAAAGCTAGACTGGACCGCTAAAAGACCGGGTTTTGGGTGAGATTTAAGATGCGTTGGCGCCGTTAATAATTGCGAAATGTCGCACTTGTTTTGTCAACACATAGGCCATGTTTCATGTCAGTTCAAATGTCAGTGCTAGTGTCATGTCCAATTTCAAAGACAAACCTTCTATACCAGGTCTGTAGTATTCTTTGACCTTGCTTTCTTGTGATGAGCCCTAATTAAAGTCATGTTCTGGACTAGCATATTCCATCAGCCTAGAAAGTCTCAAAATGTGGTTAATTTCTGAGGGCATGTTCTTAAAAATCCAGACAGATATTAAAATGATATAAGTGGAATGATGAAAATATAAGCTTTTCTTGCTAGTCCTGCTTTTGTAAATCACAGTTGTTTTGTCTAACAATGTAACTGCTGTTAGTAGAAGGGCTTAAAGCCTCAACTTTACAGCTTATTTCAAAATATGATGAATGCAAGGAACTAGTTAGCCCTTGCTTTGTGTCACTCATAAACTGACATGATTTCTTGCCTAAAATATAGCTTGTGGAGGCACCATTTCCTCTTTATTTGGCTACTACAGTTTATCTTGAAGTGATTAATGATACAAAGAAGCATATCAAGCCGTTCTGAACAATTTGAGCCCAAATACTAATAATATCTGTCTGAATTTAAAAGAACATACCCTCAGAAATCTATGATTTTTGTTAACTTTTCTTAACATATAACTTGTTTTTTTTTTTTATTATTATTTTTTTATTTCCCATTAAATGTAGGGATGTACAATACAAGAGTCACCAGCAGTCATTTAAAAGACAAAAGCTATTCTTCTCCTTACCCCCCCCCCCCCCTCCTCCCTCCCCGAAACTACCCGATGTAGAGTCATTTAATTGTTTTGCCCAGCTAGCCCCATTCTCTCTCAAACGTTTATACACGGCGCAACGAACTCGCTTTGAATTCGGCGCGGTCTTAGCTGAGAAGAAATTCGTTAGCCCTAGCGTTTTGTTTGGCCTCCTGAAGCAAAGTTTTCCTGAGGACATCATTAAGTCTAGTGAGGGAATAAGTCTTACGAGTGCAGTTGCTGTCTCGTCTAATATGCTTGCTACCAGTAGTCCTGTTTTTCAGCTAAACGGGTAAACTTTAGTTACTCGGGCTTGGACGAAGGCTGGCATATTTTGGGCTTTGCTTGAGGAGGTGACAGTCTTTGGCTTTAAAAAGTAGCTCTTAGGGGTGATTTCTAGTCGGGCAAGATAAAATTATCGGGAATTTTTCACCTGGCCAAAGACTTAGTTTATTTTCTTGTTAAAAACCGCCATATGTGTTCCCCGTTCCAATCTTTTTGCCAACATCCGGGACTTAAAGTTATATCACTAAACACGAACAAGAAATGGCAAGGATTTTCTCTTCAAAAAGCGTGAGTTTGAAAAGCTATTCGATTATTTTTCGCCGTTATAACTGTAGCGTTGTTAGGCTAGTGATCGATTAGTCGAGAGGTGCGGTTTGGGGTCGGATTTCCGGACTCAATGTCATAAATAATTTCCAGATGTCGTTCGGCGTGATTCGTTTCGATTTGTAAATAAAGAAGAGATTCGGAAAATCAATTTAGAACGCTGTCTTTCTCCGATTAAGCCGATTCTGTTGTAGAAAGCTAGACTGGACCGCTAAAAGACCGGGTTTTGGGTGAGATTTAAGATGCGTTGGCGCCGTTAATAATTGCGAAATGTCGCACTTGTTTTGTCAACACATAGGCCATGTTTCATGTCAGTTCAAATGTCAGTGCTAGTGTCATGTCCAATTTCAAAGACAAACCTTCTATACCAGGTCTGTAGTATTCTTTGACCTTGCTTTCTTGTGATGAGCCCTAATTAAAGTCATGTTCTGGACTAGCATATTCCATCAGCCTAGAAAGTCTCAAAATGTGGTTAATTTCTGAGGGCATGTTCTTAAAAATCCAGACAGATATTAAAATGATATAAGTGGAATGATGAAAATATAAGCTTTTCTTGCTAGTCCTGCTTTTGTAAATCACAGTTGTTTTGTCTAACAATGTAACTGCTGTTAGTAGAAGGGCTTAAAGCCTCAACTTTACAGCTTATTTCAAAATATGATGAATGCAAGGAACTAGTTAGCCCTTGCTTTGTGTCACTCATAAACTGACATGATTTCTTGCCTAAAATATAGCTTGTGGAGGCACCATTTCCTCTTTATTTGGCTACTACAGTTTATCTTGAAGTGATTAATGATACAAAGAAGCATATCAAGCCGTTCTGAACAATTTGAGCCCAAATACTAATAATATCTGTCTGAATTTAAAAGAACATACCCTCAGAAATCTATGATTTTTGTTAACTTTTCTTAACATATAACTTGTTTTTTTTTTTTATTATTATTTTTTTATTTCCCATTAAATGTAGGGATGTACAATACAAGAGTCACCAGCAGTCATTTAAAAGACAAAAGCTATTCTTCTCCTTACCCCCCCCCCCCTCCTCCCTCCCCGAAACTACCCGATGTAGAGTCATTTAATTGTTTTGCCCAGCTAGCCCCATTCTCTCTCAAACGTTTATACACGGCGCAACGAACTCGCTTTGAATTCGGCGCGGTCTTAGCTGAGAAGAAATTCGTTAGCCCTAGCGTTTTGTTTGGCCTCCTGAAGCAAAGTTTTCCTGAGGACATCATTAAGTCTAGTGAGGGAATAAGTCTTACGAGTGCAGTTGCTGTCTCGTCTAATATGCTTGCTACCAGTAGTCCTGTTTTTCAGCTAAACGGGTAAACTTTAGTTACTCGGGCTTGGACGAAGGCTGGCATATTTTGGGCTTTGCTTGAGGAGGTGACAGTCTTTGGCTTTAAAAAGTAGCTCTTAGGGGTGATTTCTAGTCGGGCAAGATAAAATTATCGGGAATTTTTCACCTGGCCAAAGACTTAGTTTATTTTCTTGTTAAAAACCGCCATATGTGTTCCCCGTTCCAATCTTTTTGCCAACATCCGGGACTTAAAGTTATATCACTAAACACGAACAAGAAATGGCAAGGATTTTCTCTTCAAAAAGCGTGAGTTTGAAAAGCTATTCGATTATTTTTCGCCGTTATAACTGTAGCGTTGTTAGGCTAGTGATCGATTAGTCGAGAGGTGCGGTTTGGGGTCGGATTTCCGGACTCAATGTCATAAATAATTTCCAGATGTCGTTCGGCGTGATTCGTTTCGATTTGTAAATAAAGAAGAGATTCGGAAAATCAATTTAGAACGCTGTCTTTCTCCGATTAAGCCGATTCTGTTGTAGAAAGCTAGACTGGACCGCTAAAAGACCGGGTTTTGGGTGAGATTTAAGATGCGTTGGCGCCGTTAATAATTGCGAAATGTCGCACTTGTTTTGTCAACACATAGGCCATGTTTCATGTCAGTTCAAATGTCAGTGCTAGTGTCATGTCCAATTTCAAAGACAAACCTTCTATACCAGGTCTGTAGTATTCTTTGACCTTGCTTTCTTGTGATGAGCCCTAATTAAAGTCATGTTCTGGACTAGCATATTCCATCAGCCTAGAAAGTCTCAAAATGTGGTTAATTTCTGAGGGCATGTTCTTAAAAATCCAGACAGATATTAAAATGATATAAGTGGAATGATGAAAATATAAGCTTTTCTTGCTAGTCCTGCTTTTGTAAATCACAGTTGTTTTGTCTAACAATGTAACTGCTGTTAGTAGAAGGGCTTAAAGCCTCAACTTTACAGCTTATTTCAAAATATGATGAATGCAAGGAACTAGTTAGCCCTTGCTTTGTGTCACTCATAAACTGACATGATTTCTTGCCTAAAATATAGCTTGTGGAGGCACCATTTCCTCTTTATTTGGCTACTACAGTTTATCTTGAAGTGATTAATGATACAAAGAAGCATATCAAGCCGTTCTGAACAATTTGAGCCCAAATACTAATAATATCTGTCTGAATTTAAAAGAACATACCCTCAGAAATCTATGATTTTTGTTAACTTTTCTTAACATATAACTTGTTTTTTTTTTTTATTATTATTTTTTTATTTCCCATTAAATGTAGGGATGTACAATACAAGAGTCACCAGCAGTCATTTAAAAGACAAAAGCTATTCTTCTCCTTACCCCCCCCCCCCTCCTCCCTCCCCGAAACTACCCGATGTAGAGTCATTTAATTGTTTTGCCCAGCTAGCCCCATTCTCTCTCAAACGTTTATACACGGCGCAACGAACTCGCTTTGAATTCGGCGCGGTCTTAGCTGAGAAGAAATTCGTTAGCCCTAGCGTTTTGTTTGGCCTCCTGAAGCAAAGTTTTCCTGAGGACATCATTAAGTCTAGTGAGGGAATAAGTCTTACGAGTGCAGTTGCTGTCTCGTCTAATATGCTTGCTACCAGTAGTCCTGTTTTTCAGCTAAACGGGTAAACTTTAGTTACTCGGGCTTGGACGAAGGCTGGCATATTTTGGGCTTTGCTTGAGGAGGTGACAGTCTTTGGCTTTAAAAAGTAGCTCTTAGGGGTGATTTCTAGTCGGGCAAGATAAAATTATCGGGAATTTTTCACCTGGCCAAAGACTTAGTTTATTTTTTTGTTGAAAACCGCCATATGTGTTCCCCGTTCCAATCTTTTTGCCAACATCCGGGACTTAAAGTTATATCACTAAACACGAACAAGAAATGGCAAGGATTTTCTCTTCAAAAAGCGTGAGTTTGAAAAGCTATTCGATTATTTTTCGCCGTTATAACTGTAGCGTTGTTAGGCTAGTGATCGATTAGTCGAGAGGTGCGGTTTGGGGTCGGATTTCCGGACTCAATGTCATAAATAATTTCCAGATGTCGTTCGGCGTGATTCGTTTCGATTTGTAAATAAAGAAGAGATTCGGAAAATCAATTTAGAACGCTGTCTTTCTCCGATTAAGCCGATTCTGTTGTAGAAAGCTAGACTGGACCGCTAAAAGACCGGGTTTTGGGTGAGATTTAAGATGCGTTGGCGCCGTTAATAATTGCGAAATGTCGCACTTGTTTTGTCAACACATAGGCCATGTTTCATGTCAGTTCAAATGTCAGTGCTAGTGTCATGTCCAATTTCAAAGACAAACCTTCTATACCAGGTCTGTAGTATTCTTTGACCTTGCTTTCTTGTGATGAGCCCTAATTAAAGTCATGTTCTGGACTAGCATATTCCATCAGCCTAGAAAGTCTCAAAATGTGGTTAATTTCTGAGGGCATGTTCTTAAAAATCCAGACAGATATTAAAATGATATAAGTGGAATGATGAAAATATAAGCTTTTCTTGCTAGTCCTGCTTTTGTAAATCACAGTTGTTTTGTCTAACAATGTAACTGCTGTTAGTAGAAGGGCTTAAAGCCTCAACTTTACAGCTTATTTCAAAATATGATGAATGCAAGGAACTAGTTAGCCCTTGCTTTGTGTCACTCATAAACTGACATGATTTCTTGCCTAAAATATAGCTTGTGGAGGCACCATTTCCTCTTTATTTGGCTACTACAGTTTATCTTGAAGTGATTAATGATACAAAGAAGCATATCAAGCCGTTCTGAACAATTTGAGCCCAAATACTAATAATATCTGTCTGAATTTAAAAGAACATACCCTCAGAAATCTATGATTTTTGTTAACTTTTCTTAACATATAACTTGTTTTTTTTTTTTATTATTATTTTTTTATTTCCCATTAAATGTAGGGATGTACAATACAAGAGTCACCAGCAGTCATTTAAAAGACAAAAGCTATTCTTCTCCTTACCCCCCCCCCCCCCCTCCTCCCTCCCCGAAACTACCCGATGTAGAGTCATTTAATTGTTTTGCCCAGCTAGCCCCATTCTCTCTCAAACGTTTATACACGGCGCAACGAACTCGCTTTGAATTCGGCGCGGTCTTAGCTGAGAAGAAATTCGTTAGCCCTAGCGTTTTGTTTGGCCTCCTGAAGCAAAGTTTTCCTGAGGACATCATTAAGTCTAGTGAGGGAATAAGTCTTACGAGTGCAGTTGCTGTCTCGTCTAATATGCTTGCTACCAGTAGTCCTGTTTTTCAGCTAAACGGGTAAACTTTAGTTACTCGGGCTTGGACGAAGGCTGGCATATTTTGGGCTTTGCTTGAGGAGGTGACAGTCTTTGGCTTTAAAAAGTAGCTCTTAGGGGTGATTTCTAGTCGGGCAAGATAAAATTATCGGGAATTTTTCACCTGGCCAAAGACTTAGTTTATTTTCTTGTTAAAAACCGCCATATGTGTTCCCCGTTCCAATCTTTTTGCCAACATCCGGGACTTAAAGTTATATCACTAAACACGAACAAGAAATGGCAAGGATTTTCTCTTCAAAAAGCGTGAGTTTGAAAAGCTATTCGATTATTTTTCGCCGTTATAACTGTAGCGTTGTTAGGCTAGTGATCGATTAGTCGAGAGGTGCGGTTTGGGGTCGGATTTCCGGACTCAATGTCATAAATAATTTCCAGATGTCGTTCGGCGTGATTCGTTTCGATTTGTAAATAAAGAAGAGATTCGGAAAATCAATTTAGAACGCTGTCTTTCTCCGATTAAGCCGATTCTGTTGTAGAAAGCTAGACTGGACCGCTAAAAGACCGGGTTTTGGGTGAGATTTAAGATGCGTTGGCGCCGTTAATAATTGCGAAATGTCGCACTTGTTTTGTCAACACATAGGCCATGTTTCATGTCAGTTCAAATGTCAGTGCTAGTGTCATGTCCAATTTCAAAGACAAACCTTCTATACCAGGTCTGTAGTATTCTTTGACCTTGCTTTCTTGTGATGAGCCCTAATTAAAGTCATGTTCTGGACTAGCATATTCCATCAGCCTAGAAAGTCTCAAAATGTGGTTAATTTCTGAGGGCATGTTCTTAAAAATCCAGACAGATATATATATATATATATATATAAATATATTTTTCGCTCGAATTCGCGCGGCTTAGCTCCGCTCGGGCCGGCTCGGCCCGACAAATTTATTAACCTCGCTACGCTCGGGCCTTCGGCCCTCGCTTCGCGAGGAATAAATATATTTTTCGCTCGAATTCGCGCGGCTTAGCTCCGCTCGGGCCGGCTCGGCCCGACGAATTTATTAACCTCGCTACGCTCGGGCCCGCGAAGAACAATTGTTTCCTTGCTTAAAAGAGAAGCATCAGGTTTCAGCGCTTCTTTTGATTTCAAAATTAATATTCCAACTGCAAGTCTTGGTGAAGTAAATTAAACTTACCTTTCCTTAGCTAATAGGACTGCATATCGGAACATCGATACCCTGCGTTAATCACTCTTTGGATCAGTCCAGAAAATTTATGAACTCGTAATGTGGCCCGATAAATGTGTCACAAGATAACTGGACAACGGTATCGTCACGCTACTTTCACTTTCGCGTCGCCACTTTCTAAACAGATGGAAACAGTTTTCTTTTTCTTGTACACCATTTCTTTTTATTTTAGGCCGTGTTTAGTATCTACATTTTGCAAAAAGAAAAAATAAATAATAATAATAATCGTATACATGCCATTTTTCTTTTGGGGTAGAAGGGGGGAGGGGGACGATTTCTCTTGGGAGTCTTTCAACTTAAATAAGTCTGGACTGATAACTGATAATCCATTAGCGCCATGAAGAAGAAAGCAAAACATAATCGAGCCTAAGTAATTAGCCCTCAAGATTAATGTTTTAACGGTACCCTTTGCCTGGTAAATTTCCCTGTACGTATAGTTTTACAAACTGCCAAATATTTTGGTCTTTAAGTCGAGTGCGTACAAATGTCCTAAATGGAGCCACAGTGGTTTAGTGGACAGAAGTGACGAAAGCAGAATGGGAATCGGAGTCGGAAACAAAAAGAATCTTCTGACCTAGGGAGTAATTTGTCAACACGTTACCGGAGTTAAGGATTTGAAAGGGGGGGGGGGGGGGGGTTGGGGGTGGCGGGGGCGTGGTTATATCTGAAAAACTATAAGGTGTTTGAATATAAAAATATCGCCTTTCAACATCACTGACCCAACGTAGAAAACAGGTACAAAATTAAGGAAATCGTCCGACCCCCATCCGTGACGTCTGCCCGGTTTTCTCAGACAACGGCTCTTAAATGAAGTTAAACATGAATTGCATTTTATACTCCATTGTTACCTTTACCAATTATATTGCAAGCAGGAGCAATGGGCTCCTGTTGCAAGATAGTCAGGTCTGAATAAGTTCTATGGCCAGTTGAGTGGCTTCCTTTCCGAAATCGCTTTCCTAAAGTTGAGTATTTTGGGTTTGTCTACTGTCTATCAGAGATTTATTTTTATGGGGTTTTACCATAGTTTTGATCCTCCAAGTATGGCTCTCGTCAGTTTCCCGCAATCTTGGCCATGGGGTAATTAATTGTACAGGCTATAAGCTCAGTATCACTCCATAAGAAGAGCATTTTTCTTCTTCGTTGCATCGACAGTTACGAATTCCTAAAGGCTATTTTTTATTGGTAATATGATTTTACGATCATCTTAAACACATCGCAGGGTTGTTTTTCTTCTCTTGACATACTATTACGGATGGTATTTTAAGGAGAATTCCGTACCCGAACACAGTCTAGTTTTGCCGAGTAAAGTAATTTCTTTGACGATTGGGTCGAGGGTGAGCGGTGGGGGATTAAGTTTGGTTGATTTTTTATCAAATTACTCATATTTCTGCGGTCTTGTCCCGTAAGCTGGAGTCTTTGATCAGAAAACTTAAATTAAAACAGCTGTATGGGGAGGAATTTCATTAATCTGTGGAAGAAAGCGTCACGTAGTTCACGCCATAGGGTATTGTAATATAATGCACATGAATGTCATTAGCCTGTGGTGGAATACAGTTACAGTTATTTGGTAAGGCCATGAATTTATATATTTCTTGTGCCGAGAAATAAACCACGAAGCAATAAAATATCACTGATAGTAAAACAAATGTAAATGAATAGCTCACTTTTTTTTTTTTGCTTACTTAGGTGATAGTGATTCGGACGACAGCGACGAATCTTCAGGTAACTCGACGGTTTAATAAAGGATCTCTCTTCCTTTTAGTTTAACTCGTGAATACTCTAGAAAAACAAATGCAACTATTATACCAAAAGTATGCTTCAGTCACTTAGACCATGAAATTTATATAGCTCCTATGACGAGAAATATACCACGAAGATATAAAATAACGTGGTAAAAGTAATGTAAATAAAAAGCTGACAGATAACGATTTTGACATGCGCACGTTTCTTCTTCCTTCTATCATTTACATTGTACTATGTACGAAGATCAATTATTTGTTTTAAGTTTTGGACTCATTTTCGGGTCTTATTTTATTTCTTATTAAACTTCGCCCGGCCTATTATATTGCAAGATAGTCAGGTCTGAATAAGTTCTATGGCCAGTTGAGTGGCTTCCTTTCCGAAATTGCTTTCGTAAAGTTGAGTATTTTGGCACTATCTACTGTCTATCAGAGATTTATTTTTATGGGGTTTTACCATAGTTTTGATCCTTCAAGTATGGCTCTCGTCAGTTTCCCGCAATCTTGGCCATGGGTTAATTAATTGTAGAGGCTCTGTCATTGCATAGACAGTTACGAATTCTTAAAGGCTTTTTTTTATTGGTAATATGATTTTACGATCATCTTAAACACAGCGCAGGGTTGTTTTCTTCTCTTGACATACTATTACGGATGGTATTTTAAGGAGAATTCCGTACCCGAACACAGTCCAGTTTTAACCGAGTAAAGTAATTTCTTTGAGGGTGGGCGGTGGGGGATTAAGTTTGGTTGATTTATAATCAAATTACTCATATTTCTGCGGTCTTGTCCCGTAAGCTGGAGTCTTTGATCAGAAAACTTAAATTAAAACAGCTGTATGTGGAGGAATTTCATTAATCTGTACAAGAAAGCGTTACGTAGTTCACGCCATAGGGTATTGTAATATAATGCACATAAATGTCATTAGCCTGTGGTGGAACACAGTTACAGTTATTTAGTAAGGCCATGAATTTATATATTTCTTGTGCCGAGAAATAAACCACGAAGCAATGAAATATCACTGATAGTAAAACAAATGTAAATGAATAGCTCACTTTTTTTTTTGCTTACCTAGGTGATAGTGATTCGGACGACAGCGACGAATCTTCAGGTAACTCGACGGTTTAATAAAGGATCTCTCTTCCTTTTAGTTTAACTCGTGAATACTCTAGAAAAACTAATGCGGCTATTATACCAAAAGCATGCTTCAGTCACTTAGACCATGAAATTTATATAGCTCCTATGACGAGAAATATACCACGAAGATATAAAATAACGTGGTAAAAGTAATGTAAATAAAAAGCTGACAGATAACGATTTTGACATGCGCACGTTTCTTCTTCCTTCTATCATTTACATTGTACTATGTACGAAGATCAATTATTTGTTTTAAGTTTTGGACTCATTTTCGGGTCTTATTTTATTCCTTATTAAACTTCCACCGGCCTATTATATTGCAAGATAGTCAGGTCTGAATAAGTTCTATGGCCAGTTGAGTGGCTTCCTTTCCGAAATTGCTTTCGTAAAGTTGAGTATTTTGGCACTATCTACTGTCTATCAGAGATTTATTTTTATGGGGTTTTACCATAGTTTTGATCCTTCAAGTATGGCTCTCGTCAGTTTCCCGCAATCTTGGCCATGGGTTAATTAATTGTAGAGGCTCTGTCATTGCATCGACAGTTACGAATTCTTAAAGGCTATTTTTTATTGGTAATATGATTTTACGATCATCTTAAACACAGCGCAGGGTTGTTTTCTTCTCTTGACATACTATTACGGATGGTATTTTAAGGAGAATTCCGTACCCGAACACAGTCCAGTTTTAACCGAGTAAAGTAATTTCTTTGACGATTGGGTCGAGGGTGGGCGGTGGGGGATTAAGTTTGGTTGATTTATAATCAAATTACTCATATTTCTGCGGTCTTGTCCCGTAAGCTGGAGTCTTTGATCAGAAAACTTAAATTAAAACAGCTGTATGTGGAGGAATTTCATTAATCTGTACAAGAAAGCGTTACGTAGTTCACGCCATAGGGTATTGTAATATAATGCACATAAATGTCATTAGCCTGTGGTGGAACACAGTTACAGTTATTTAGTAAGGCCATGAATTTATATATTTCTTGTGCCGAGAAATAAACCACGAAGCAATGAAATATCACTGATAGTAAAACAAATGTAAATGAATAGCTCACTTTTTTTTTTGCTTACCTAGGTGATAGTGATTCGGACGACAGCGACGAATCTTCAGGTAACTCGACGGTTTAATAAAGGATCTCTCTTCCTTTTAGTTTAACTCGTGAATACTCTAGAAAAACTAATGCGGCTATTATACCAAAAGCATGCTTCAGTCACTTAGACCATGAAATTTATATAGCTCCTATGACGAGAAATATACCACGAAGATATAAAATAACGTGGTAAAAGTAATGTAAATAAAAAGCTGACAGATAACGATTTTGACATGCGCACGTTTCTTCTTCCTTCTATCATTTACATTGTACTATGTACGAAGATCAATTATTTGTTTTAAGTTTTGGACTCATTTTCGGGTCTTATTTTATTCCTTATTAAACTTCCACCGGCCTATTATATTGCAAGATAGTCAGGTCTGAATAAGTTCTATGGCCAGTTGAGTGGCTTCCTTTCCGAAATTGCTTTCGTAAAGTTGAGTATTTTGGCACTATCTACTGTCTATCAGAGATTTATTTTTATGGGGTTTTACCATAGTTTTGATCCTTCAAGTATGGCTCTCGTCAGTTTCCCGCAATCTTGGCCATGGGTTAATTAATTGTAGAGGCTCTGTCATTGCATCGACAGTTACGAATTCTTAAAGGCTATTTTTTATTGGTAATATGATTTTACGATCATCTTAAACACAGCGCAGGGTTGTTTTCGTCTCTTGACATACTATTACGGATGGTATTTTAAGGAGAATTCCGTACGCGAACACAGTCCAGTTTTAACCGAGTAAAGGTAATTTCTTTGACGATTGGGTCGAGGGTGGGCGGTGGGGGATTAAGTTTGGTTGATTTATAATCAAATTACTCATATTTCTGCGGTCTTGTCCCGTAAGCTGGAGTCTTTGATCAGAAAACTTAAATTAAAACAGCTGTATGTTGAGGAATTTCATTAATCTGTACAAGAAAGCGTTACGTAGTTCACGCCATAGGGTATTGTAATATAATGCACATAAATGTCATTAGCCTGTGGTGGAACACAGTTACAGTTATTTAGTAAGGCCATGAATTTATATATTTCTTGTGCCGAGAAATAAACCACGAAGCAATAAAATATCACTGATAGTAAAACAAATGTAAATGAATAGCCCACTTTTTTTTTGCTTACTTAGGTGATAGTGATTCGGACGACAGCGACGAATCTTCAGGTAACTCGACGGTTTAATAAAGGATCTCTCTTCCTTTTAGTTTAACTCGTGAATACTCTAGAAAAACTAATGCGGCTATTATACCAAAAGCATGCTTCAGTCACTTAGACCATGAAATTTATATAGCTCCTATGACGAGAAATATACCACGAAGATATAAAATAACGTGGTAAAAGTAATGTAAATAAAAAGCTGACAGATAACGATTTTGACATGCGCACGTTTCTTCTTCCTTCTATCATTTACATTGTACTATGTACGAAGATCAATTATTTGTTTTAAGTTTTGGACTCATTTTCGGGTCTTATTTTATTTCTTATTAAACTTCGCCCGGCCTATTATATTGCAAGATAGTCAGGTCTGAATAAGTTCTATGGCCAGTTGAGTGGCTTCCTTTCCGAAATTGCTTTCGTAAAGTTGAGTATTTTGGCCCTATCTACTGTCTATCAGAGATTTATTTTTATGGGGTTTTACCATAGTTTTGATCCTTCAAGTATGGCTCTCGTCAGTTTCCCGCAATCTTGGCCATGGGTTAATTAATTATAGAGGCTCTGTCATTGCATCGACAGTTACGAATTCTTAAAGGCTATTTTTTATTGATAATATGATTTTACGATCATCTTAAACACAGCGCAGGGTTGTTTTCGTCTCTTGACATACTATTACGGATAGTATTTTAAGGAGAATTCCGTACCCGAACACAGTCCAGTTTTGCCCGAGTAAAGTAATTTCTTTGACGATTGGGTCGAGGGTAAGCGGTGGGCGACTAAGTTTGGTTGATTTATAATCAAATTACTCATATTTCTGCGGTCTTGTCCCGTAAGCTGGAGTCTTTGATCCGAAAACTTAAATTAAAACAGCTATATGTGGGGGAATATCATTAATCTGTACAAGAAAGCGTTACGTAGTTCACGCCATAGGGTATTGTAATTTAAATGCATATGAATGTAATAAACCTGTGGTGGAATACAGTTACAGTTATTTAGTAAGGCCATGAATTTATATATTTCTTGTGCCGAGAAATAAAACACGAAGCAATAAAATATCACTGATAGTAAAACTAATGTAGATGAATAGGTAACTTTTTTTTTTGCTTACTTAGGTGATAGTGATTCGGACGACAGCGATGAATCTTCAGGTAACTCGACGGCTTAATAAAGGATCTCTCTTCCTTTTAGTTTTACTCGTGAATACTCTAGAAAAACAAATGCCACTATTATACCAAAAGTATGCTTCAGTCACTAATACTTCTATCATTTATTTGTACTATTTAGGAACTCGAAGATCAATTATGTGTTTTAAGTTTTGGACTCATTTTCGACATTTTCGGGTCTTATTTTCTTTCTCATTAAACTTCCCCCGGCCAATTATATTGCAAGATAGTCAGGTATGAATAAGTTCTATGTCCAGTTGAGTGGCTTCCTTTCCAAAATTGCTTTTCTAAAGTTGAGTGTTTTAGCCCTGTCTACTGTCTATCAGAGATTTATTTTTATGGGGTCTTATTATAGTTTTGATCCTTCAAGTATGGCTCTCGTCAGTTTCCCGCAATCTTGGCCATGGGGTAGCCTCCTTTGCAGACGTTGTTTGTGTCGGTCCCATTCTCCCTCCCCACCAACGTCTGCTGAACCAAGCCGGACATGCCATTCCCATTGTATTTGAATATCCAATCAGATTCAAGCCATTGTTACCTGATAGCCAATCACAAAGCCGTTTATAAAACCCGCGAAAAGGTTGTACAACTTATTTTAGGTATTCCATGTCGAATTCTTATGGAGGTTAATACGCCAAAAAAAGCTTGTGAACGGTGACCTTCGATGTTATTTATGCAATCGCACTCCTCTTGTCAAAGAAAGGATAAAAATCTTCGGGAAAACAACTCACGATCTTCCAAAGATGATCAATTCCGCGCTATCTATCGACGTCAATATCTACTCCGCGAATGACTTGTTTGTTGCACAAACCCATGCTATAAACGTTTTCTCAAACTCGAAAAGCTAGAGAAAAATATAACTGACTTGAAAACGGAACTCAGAAGCAGTTTTGATTGTAACGTGGAGTCAGCAAGAGTGATGAGGTTACGAAAGGATTCAGGCACTGTTTCAGCGAGTACTTCAAAGAGTTCGACGACAACTAATGGGGCGTCAAAATCTCTAAACTTTGGCTCTCAAGCGCCTACCACTTGTACTTCTTTCAGTTATACTCCAACTGAAGCACTTCAGAAGCCCTACCATTTAGTTTACAATGCTTTTGGACATTTGCAAGCTCCTGCCATCGCTGCTGAATCACAGCTGTCTTCGTTTCTTCCTTTGTTGACCTCAACACCGTTAGCAAAGCCGGCCAAGACTACCGTTCGTAATGAGACAAAAGTAAAGGTATCTGTTGAATATCCATCGAAGCCGGCCAATAAAACCCTTGAACCTTGCTATGAGGCTCTTGGAAAAGCTTTAGTTCATGGTCCACCGGAGAGAATCGCTAGAGCTGTGGTAAAATGCGAGCCAGTGTTCAACATAGTCATCAAACATGTCCTGCACAAAGTCCTGACAGAAGTGAATGGTTTGTGTTCACGAAAGAATCCATCTATATTACGGAAAGCCAGCAAAGAAGATTGAAAGTATTTTAGTTTGCAGTCTATGTGCCAAGAGTGGAAGGAGAGGGCGCCAATCTTTTACGCTTTCCTTATGACTGTTGCGCTGTCAAATGGTACAAAAGATGCATCATGGCTCCCTAGTGTGTCGGTCGCTGGATCGATTTTGTTGAAGCAGAGAAGTAGACACATGAACGCAACAGCAGCTTTTCTTGCTATCCTCAAAACAGCGTCCACCGAGGTAAGTTTACTAAACGCTTCTGATATATTTTTAGATAATTTGCAGTTGAACACTTTGCAGATTAAATATGTTTCCAAATGAAATGAGAAATGAAGAGCAAATCTGGGGCAAACCTTGTTATGTGTAATGTTTTTATGGTATTAAAATACAGTTCTGGTGTTCTTTTATTCAAAGACAACCCTTGACAGACTAGGCAAGATGAATGTCACATGTTCAAACAGGTGTGCTTTAAACAAGATGGATGACCTTGGTACAGACTATGATAAAGAACAGAAGGAGGTGCAGAAGGCAATCACTGATGAGAACTTGAAAATAGAGTGGCTACAAAAACTAGAAGAAATACTTTATAAGGCCCCTTATCCGCTTTATTTTGAAGTACCTTTAATGCTAATTTCTCTGAAAATGAGGAGCTTGTTAGAGGGTATGGGTGATTGAAAGCGAGTTGATTGTAGGTCAAGTTCTGCTGACTAAGTTTTTAGACATCCAATCTAAAATTCACCCCCATAGTATGTTCATTGAAGTACATACACATTGCCTTATTCAATTCATGGTTTAATAATCAAACTTGGGAATGTATTTCTCCCGGGGGGGGGGGGGGGGGGGGACTCCCATATAAAAATGACAGGGGTGCTCGTCGAAAATTTTCGGAAAACACCCTAAAAGGTACTGTAATCTTGTGTGATGGCCCTGGGTCAAAATTTCGTTTCCCACGTACCAATAATTAAGAGCAACATGACTTACAAATAGTAGTTCCTGTCACCAATCTACAAATGATTTCTGGTTCTAGCCTGAGGGAGCTTGAAAAGGTACCTCTTCTTGGCAATAACAGTGAGGAGGCTGCGGCAGCCAAGAAAATGCTGGTCAAAGTGGAAGAAAGTGCACATCCTGGCTTTGCAGTCATCTTTGACAATATTGACTTGGAAATTAAGACCAAAAACATGACTATGTCCAACCAAAAGACGTCTCACCATTGGGTCAACCACAAAATGGTTATAAATAGAGTATCAGGAATGAACACTCTGAAAAAGAGTCCACCAGATTTACAAGATGTACCAAATCAGTCATTTATGCCTACAATTCCTGAAATGCAAAGTCAAAGGCTGGACTATATAGTATCAAGAATGTTGGTGGAATATTTTGCAGCATTAAGTCCTTTTAAGGATGTTGTGACTCAACATATACCACATAAATATAGCAAAGAGATGAGCAAAAAGTCAACTAAGGTAAACAACTCTATTAATTATATTGCATGTATTATAGGCCTTATGTGCCACTGGGCATCTAAAAGGATGACGATGATTACAAGTATTTATATGTTGAATGTATAAAATAAGCTACTCTTTGCATATGCCAAACCCACTCTAACACTTCCCCAGTATTTTTTTGTATGTATAGCATATTTCATATATAATTACGGTTATGTATAAACTTTTTTTATTTTACCTAATCTTTTAGGTTCCCTTGGGTGTAACATTTAAAAATGAAAATATCAATGAAGATATGCTTGTCATCTTGAAGAAGTTCCATACATACCTACCTAAATGTGCGGATGGTTCATATGATCCACAACTATTCACTGGGGACCAACTAACAGTAGAAAGTGCTGTAAATGTTAAAGCTTCAGTGTCAAATGGATACACACCGGAAGACCGGCTTGAGGGATTGAATTTGCAGCTGGGAGATTGGCATGCTGGTGTCAAGATTCTTAATGTAAGTTTGTCATATACCTATTAGAAATTAAATAGCCAGCTGTGTAACAAAAAACTGTTGCAATCCTTTTCTTCATGATCATAATGTCCCGGTTGATTATAATGTAGTTAGAACCTGAACTTATTATTGACAGAAAGGGTGACAACAGTACTAATGTATTGAAATGTCAAAAGATTAGAGACTGTATTTTTTTGGACACATGAATGTGCATCCAACATGTCAAAGGGTCTCTGAGCTACTATGTTAAAAGCATGGCACAAATTTCTTTGTAAGCTTTCATCAGTTCTGTGGGAGGTCAATGATTTGACAACTACTGACACCTTGCAATGATATAACAATGATGCATAAAAATGAGTGTTTTGTCAAATCAATAATTAATTAACACACTGATGAATTATTATATTTGGTGAAATATGAGATGAATAATGTGCACAGCTATGCTAATAATTATTGAAATGGTCCTTGTAAAAAAAAATGGAGTTAGAATTCTCTGATCAAATGTGCAATTCTTCTGTGGAGTAGAAAAAGCTTTTTGGAGAATATAGACTTTGAACAAAGATCACTTACTCCATATACTTTTTATACCTCTCCATATACTTTTTATTTACAAGTTACATGTTTAAATTTTCTATTACGTATTTTTCAGCCTATATACAAGAGGTTTTTTTTTTGGGAAATCAGATGGTGACCCATGCACTCTTTTTTCCGATCGTACATTGATTAACAGAAGAAATGTAAAAGGAGATCCAAGTGCAGCTTACAGGGCTGATAGGGATTTCCTTACACTAGTTGTGAAATCCAGAGTGCTATCAGCAGCAGTAACAGTCCTTGGCTTCGAAAGCAAAACGTCCAATCCAACTAACTTTCCCCTTCTAGACAAAGTAGAAAACATCAAAAAGGCACAGAAGCTTGAATACCTGCACAGTGCAGCATCAAAAATTGTTGACAGTGTTGCATTTGACTACACTGCACTCAACAATGCAGTGGATAAGGTGATTACTGCTCAAGCTAGACCGGCAAGATCTAATGGATCAACAAGAACTTACACCAGATGGAAGATTTCCCTGCAGATTTCCCAATTGCAACAGATCTTTTAAATATGACGGGGGAAAAGCAGGAGGAGACATGAACTTTCACATGATCCCCCACTTGACATCCCCAATAATCTTCCTGGTGATGATGGTCTAGAATCTGAGGCCATTTCCAGTAACACTGAAGGTGCAAGCAATTACAGTACTACAGAGACAGATGACATGTTTAACTATAACTGTGCATTACTTGAGGATGGTATTTTCTTCATGAACTTTTTGGATGCAGTAAGTGAGGGGGATGGGCAGAGATTAATCAGACAATACAAATACTTCATGTTAATGTGTAAGGCGGATGACAGCCACAGCAAGAAATATGATCTAGAGTGTTTATATCAGCTGTTTCTAGTGAAGTCTCTTCTGTCACTAAGAGATAGTGAAAGATCTGTTAGCAACAGATCTGTCAACACCCTAGGAGGGAAAGGAAAGAACGTTGCCATGGACCTAGACATGGAACACAGCAATCGGTTCTTGAAACAAGCCATAAAGAACCTGGGCCCCAATGTGACAGAAAATGCTGTGGATCGTATTTGCCGTGCAGAAGCTGCAACACGAATGTTGACCGCTACCATCGATCAGGAAATTGAGAAAGTATCACGGTCTGGAAGGCACACCCGCAGTTCAACGGAAAGAGATCTCCAGGAACTAGTAAACAGAGCAGGGTCTACTAATGTGTTTACTAAACAAGAAGCCCGTCATTATAACCACTTTGTGAACTTTGAAAGAAATCGCCTGGCCAATCTGGATTTCTCATCAGTATTTAAATGGATAAATGACCATAACAAAAATGTACAACTTCGAATTAGAGCTAGGTAAACAATAAGGACTTTTAAATAAATAACTCTTCATCTAGAACATTGTGATCTAGAGTACGGTACATGTAAATACACCGAGGGCCAATTATCTGAACAGTGTTTTCTTAGCCAATGCTTGTTAATTACCTCAGACAATTAATAGACACAGACTTACAATGTACATGTAGCCTTCTTTGCAGATGTTTTTTGTGTCAGCCCCACTCTCCCACCCCAGGAGATGGAGGTACATTGTAGGGAGAGTGAAACTGACACAAAACATGTCTGCAAAGGAGGCTACTAGCCTACATGTAGGTTTGAATAATATTTCATATTATTCATACTATTCAAATAATGGTCCCTAAATGTGCAACAACAACAACAGCATGTACCTGTAAATAGTGCTAGGTTGATGTTTTTTTTTTTTATTTCTCTTTCCTTATTTACACTAGCCTCATTTTCAGAGATTTTTTTGTTTCGCGGTCTCATTAGCTAAGAAGTGAAATGAAATATTGTATGGTTTTAGTGTACTCTAGCTACAATAATTGATTGTATTAGTCCTTAGCAATGCAGTGCCATTTTTAGCTTAACTGACAATACCTTCAACTATGAATTTTATAAAATTATTTCTATCTTTAAATTAAAACATCTGCAAAGGTGACTAAAAACTTAAGGTGAGAGCACAAAAAATGCTGGTTTAATGTGGAGCATACATTGTATTTTGTAACAATGCCCTCATTTAAGAATTTTCTATTAATAATCACTCTGAAACTATCAGTATGGTCATCTTTGATCCACTATAAAGACATTTTTAGAGTTTACTGTCATTGGGTTACAAAAAATAGTCGTCATACATGTTATAACAGGGTGGTAAGACTGCGTTCCACCATAACATTAATTATTGTTATTGGTTGAATAATAATATTTATTGTCAACAATACATGCTAACTTAGAGAGTACCTAATTTTGGTATTTCTGCATTATCTATTAATATTAATAAGCCACTGTCAGTTGAGTGTGCAGTCATAGTCATACTGTGAATTTTCAAAGCTGTTAATAGATCTTTCCCAAATCTGCATCATGACTGACCAAGTAACAATGGACCAAGAGCCTTGACTTGATTCTGTTGTTGGTCAATCAAGTGAATTTGTGAAATGTCTAAGTATGAAGAACATTAAATTTCATGACTATCAGACAATGAAAGCTGAAGGTCAAAATGGTTTGAAATTTTTGAAACCCAAAATTAGTTCAAACCATAACATATTCACAACGGTTCTTCATGAAGTTACTATTACATTGTCAAAGAAATAAATTATAATACTAGAACAGTCTCAGGTTTTCTAGTGCACTTACTGCTGCTGCTGGGATATTCTCACTGTCCATTGTGTTACCAAGAGAGTCATTCGCTGATGCTTCTAGTAATGACATAGAAAGATTACCTACTGCTAGTTCAAACAGCTTATCATCATCCATCAGTCTTTCCCAGTCTCCAAGCCATGTGCCACTTTCCTCCTCTTCATCCTCATAAACATTTTTGACCATAAAATGTTCAGTACCACAGTTACCAAATACTGAGCTTATGCTTTCCATTATTTTACAACCATGTTGTATGTGCCATATTTCAATATTTGATATCACATCGTCCAGGGTAAAAATCGTGTCACAGTTTTCAAGAACCTGTTCAATCTGCTGATATGAGAAACCAAGCATAAACTGTAGGTTGGTTAAGGTTGGTAGCTGACCATCAGGTGATTTGCTGATGAGGTCACGTACAAGATATCTGTGATACGATGACAACCTTGAAGACAGAGCTTTTTTTTTTGTTGCATTGAAACTACTCTTGTTCGAGCAGTGACTCCTAAATTTTGTGTAGTTTGGTTGACACAACCTGGGAATTTAGTCAATTCTCCACGGTCCTCATTTTTACAGTTACAATGCTTGGCACAGTTGTCACAACACAAGTGTTTTGGATCTGGACAGCTGACTTTGTCACAATTGTCAAACTGACACAAGAGAGTTTTTCTGCGGCATTCCTCTGACTTCAAATACTGTTTTATGTCTTTCTCAACGTGATTGAGAAGTAGCCCTGGGTAAAAAATGTGAGCCACACTTTGTTTGCCATTCCTGCCAGCTCGTCCTGTCTCCTGGATAAATGCCTCCACATTTTTAGATGGCCCAAAATGAATCACTCTATACACTTCTTTACTATCAACACCCATGTCAAAGGCAATGCTTGCTACAAGGACACGAATATCTGACTCAGGCTCTTTGAAGGCTCGTAGCACTGCCTCTTTGTTTGCATTGGGGGTACATGAATGTAGCATTTCTACAAGGACTCTTTTTCTGTCATCAATTTCACCAGCATACATATTATCTCCTAGTGTACCTTTGAGAGTAGCATAAAGCAAAGAGCACTGCTTTATTGTCTGGCAATAAATAATTGCTCCAGTTGTATTGATACCATGTTCCAAAAGCTCTTAAACAAGCCACTCAAAATATTTCACTTGACTTTCATCCCTTGACATATAGAACACAGAGTATGCAATGTTGGATTTATCAGGGCTCTCATAACTTATCTGCGGATTGTCCACAAGCAAAACATCCGTAATTGCTTTCGTTGTCTCCCTGGTTGCTGTAGCAGTGAGAGCTACTATCTTGGCATGTGGAGCAAGAGATCGTAACTCGTGTAACCTTCCATAGCATTCACGGAAGACTGCTTTATCAGTTGTAGTTGATGTTCCCCTGAAAGATAAATTTATTCATTAATGCTAATAATCAATATTATCTGGTGATTTACATTTCATGACAGTTACTGGCATTGATTCTTCTGAAATATAAAAACAAACTTGAACACCCATTTAACAGATATTCCAATAATGAAAAAGGTCAGAAAGTAAGGTTTACCTGTTTTTATTATTTTTTCTTTTCTTTTCCTTTCTTTTTTTATTTATGTAAAAATCGTATTCTAGTTAGGCGAAGCTAAATAAATAAATATTATTTTTATTCGATGGAAGTACAAAATCAAGTCAGACATCCGTCTTTTTCTTACCATTGTTTAATTACATGAGCTTCGTCGACTGCAATCGCACAGAGCCTTGAAGGGTACAATGGGTTTGTCAACATGCGTCGCCATCTTTCGTTTAGCATCAAAGCCTCTGGGGTTGCGTAAACCACAGAAAACCTTCCACATTCTACATCTTTTATCTTGTTTTCAAGCTCTTCTTCATCTTCCACTACTGAGCTTAGACTCACTGCTGAGAGCCCGAGTTTCTGGAGAGTATTCACTTGATCTTGTATGAGATTTAGGAGTGGAGAAACGACTACAACAATATGGCCACGAACTGATTCTGAAATTTCATCGAAGATCAGAGGAAGAGCTTGGTACATGAGTGATTTTCCAAACCCAGTTGGAAGGTTTAGGAACACGTCTTTCTTCTCTTTGACAATAGCATGCAGTGCCTGTTTTTGATGATGATTAAGAGTTTCGATTTGGAACTTTTCACACACAACTCGAAATGCTGACACGGGATCCGCCATTTTTTTTTTGGAGCCGATAGAGCGGGGACTGGATCTTAGCCACCGAAATTTAAAAGCCACGTTGTGATTGGTCAGTTTTGAGGAATGGCATGTCCGGCTTGGTTCAGCAGACGCTGGTGGGGAGGGAGAATGGGACCGACACAAACAACGTCTGCAAAGGAGGCTAAGCCATGGGGTAATTAATTGTGGAAGCTATAAGCTCAGTATCACTCCATAAGAAGAGCATTTTTCTTGTTCGTTGCATCGACAGTTACGAATTCTTAAAGGCTATTTTTTATTGGTAATATGATTTTACGATCATCTTAAACACAGCGCAGGGTTGTTTTTCTTCTCTTGACATACTATTACGGATGGTATTTTAAGGAGAATTCCGTACCCGAACACAGTCCAGTTTTAACCGAGTAAAGTAATTTCTTTGAGGGTGGGCGGTGGGGGATTAAGTTTGGTTGATTTATAATCAAATTACTCATATTTCTGCGGTCTTGTCCCGTAAGCTGGAGTCTTTGATCACAAAACTTAAATTGAAACAGCTGTATGTGGAGGAATTTCATTAATCTGTGGAAGAAAGCGTTACGTAGTTCACGCCATAGGGTATTGTAATATAATGCACATAAATGTCATTAGCCTGTGGTGGAATACAATTATAGTTATTTAGTAAGGCCATGAATTTATATATTTCTTGTGCCGAGAAATAAACCACGAAGCAATAAAATATCACTGATAGTAAAACAAATGTAAATGAATAGCTCACTTTTTTTTTTTGCTTACTTAGGTGATAGTGATTCGGACGACAGCGACGAATCTTCAGGTAACTCGACGGTTTAATAAAGGATCTCTCTTCCTTTTAGTTTTACTCGTGAATACTCTAGAAAAACAAATGCAACTATTATACCAAAAGCATGCTTCAGTCACTAAGAACATGAAATTTATATAGCTCCTATGACGAGAAATATACCACGAAAATATAAAATAACGTGGTAAAAGTAATGTTAATAAAAAGCTGACAGATAACGATTTTGACATGCGCACGTTTCTTCTTCCTTCTATCATTTACATTGTACTATGTAGGAAGATCAATTATTTGTTTTAAGTTTTGGACTCATTTTTGGGTCTTATTGTATTTCTTATTAAACTTCCCCCGACCAATTTCTTATTAAACTTCCCCCCGTCAACTGTATTGCAAGATAGTCAGGTCTGAATAAGTTCTATGGCCAGTTGAGCGGCTTCCTTTCCGAAATTGCTTTCCTAAACTTGAGTATTTTGGCCCTGTCTACTGTCTATCAGAGATTTATTTTTATGGGGTTTTACCATAGTTTTGATCCTTCAAGTATGGCTCTTGTCAGTTATCCGCAATCTTGGCCAGGGGGCAACCAATTGAGAGGCTATAAGCTCAGTATAACCCCGAAGCGATGGCGGACGCACATGCAAACACTAGTTCTTCTTTGATCATTTCTGACTCGTCTAGTTCGGTGTACTGCGACGATAATTATTTAGAACTGGATCAATATTTGTCGTTTAGATTGGAAAGAAGAGATTTAGCTGGAATAGTACCGTCCAGGATCTTGAAACATTTATCGATACAAGATTAATTCGATCAGTTGATGATGGCGGGAATAGTGACAAGTTGTCTATGACATGTAACAGCTCCTGTGCCGTTCTCAAGTTATCTGATGTTACGTTTAATTTTTACCAAAATACGAAGACACTCCACGTGTAAGGAAGAGCGGCTGGAGATGTCAAAGACATTCTCGAAGAGGTGGTGAACAACAAACTTCTTGTCCAGAGACCAACCGAAGAAACTATCGTGTTGGCCGATCACAACATTAACACTGCTGCGATCACCGAAGAACCTCCTGAACGCACTATTCCAGAGAATATAACGGTGATGGACGACCCAAGCGAGCAAACAGAGCAAGATTCAATTACATCGGACTCTGCAGCAATCGACAAGCTTTGGAAAGCAGTTAACGCCATTCAACGAAAATTTGAATTTGAATTACCCGCTAAACAGTCCCAAACGGCCACTTTGGAACTTGAATTGAATGAATATAAATTAAAATGTGCCGAATACGAAGGTAAAATTGAAAGCCTTCAACAAGAAAGAGCAAGCCTAATGGAAGCGATAAGATTCCTTTCAACAGATCAAAAAACGTAACAACACAGCATCATGAACCTTCTGATGACTGGCAAACTGTTAGGTCTAAAAGCCATCCCGACTCATCAAAGGCCAAAATATCAAAACAAGGAAAGAAGAAGAAGAATGCTCAAGCTCAAGAACCACAAGATCAGGGCAAAAACACAACGGTTAATCAACAAGATACACAAAGATCAAGATGAAATGAAGAAACGATAATCATTGGAGACTCGATCATCAAGGGATTGCGAGGAGATTTATTAAGCCGAGCGGCAAAAAGGCGCGTAATCGTAAGAAGCTTCCCGGGTGCCACGACTACCGATATGAAGCATTACCTTCAACCGTGCGTGGAACTGAACCCCAAGGTGATTATTCTCCACACCGGCACGAATGATCTTAAAAGTTCAACTTCCCCGCGAGAAGTAGCAGAGAAGATCGTGGACCTTGGAAACATGATCACCTCAAGGTCTCCTGACACCCGATTAACAATCTCATCACTAACAACAAGACTCGATGAAGACTCTCTCACAAAGAAGGTAACTGACTGTAACAAAGTTTTAAGAACCTTCTGTAACCAAAACGGATGGGGTTTTGTCCAGTATCCCAAAATCGACGAGTCCTGTTTGAACAATCGTAAACTTCATCTTAATAAGAAGGGCATCACTGTTTTAGCTAGTAACTTAGTGAATAATATTGTACATTGATGGCAATCTTACTAAACAACTGGGGGGACATCTGATTGTACCCCTACAAGTAGTGCCCAGAGCAATCCAAGTACTATCATTCCAAATTGCCGCGGATTTAAAATGGAAAGTCTGAATATTACCAGTCTTTTGAAACATATAGATGAAGTTCGCATTATTCTAGATAAACAAAACATCGATGTATTGGCCATAAATCAGAGACCAGACTAGACGACAATATTTCCGATCTAGAGGTAAATGTCCGGGGGTATGACATCGTACGGTGCGATCGGCCTTTAAATGGGAGATCCGGTGGCGGTGTATGTTTTTACATCCGGTCAAACATAAATTATTCGATCCGCAAAGATCTGCAAAATCAGCTCCTTGAAAATTTATCAATCGAAATACATAAGCCTAACTCAAAACCCTTTGTCATCACTACATGGTATAGACCTCCGCATTCTCCAGTGGAGCTTTTTTCTCACCTTGACACGTTGTTAGGCAAATTAGATTCAGAAAACGTTGAACATTTCTCATGGGGGATATGAATTGTAATTTGCTATCTAATGAGAATGTTTATGCTAAGGCTCTCCTGAATGTCTCTGACATTTATGGTCTGAAACAACTTTTCAATGAACCTACCCGGATTACACCTTTGACAAGTACTCTTATTGATTTAATTTCCACTAATCAACCAAATAATGTCAGTTGTTCTGGGGTCTCTCACATTGCCATTTCAATTCCTACTGATTGAGAGGAATTTTTTGATTTTTATACCAGGACAACATGAAGATTTGATCAAGCAAATAAAAACAAATAAAAAATCTGTCATGTACACTTTGGAGGGGGAGTAAGTTATATATAGTGTGATGGTAACCAAAAGCCAAGCTTCTTGTTAAATACCCCAGAGGGTTTCTTAATTAATAATTACTGACCCTCATAATATTCTATTGTTTGTCTCTCTGTATTAAATCAACGATTACAGGTCATGTTATTCAGCTTTGTGTAAGTGTCTGAGGAAAACGGAGGCGGCCCTTTTTGTCAGCTGGGAAATTATCAGGGGTTATTCTAAACGACCTAGAAGAGTCACAATTGCACTGGACTAACTGCAGTGCAATATTTTTAATATTGCATCCTATTCACAGCAATTTTTTTAATATTGCGGCCGGCTCGTTATAACCACTTGATTGCATCATATATTTTTGATCAAAACCTGTGGAGGTTTCTAAAGCGAATAAGAGGAAACACAGTCACAGCGAAAACGACCTAACGGACGTCCATTAAATAAAATGCGTGCCCGGAATGGCGGCGTGGCCAAGCGGTTAGGGCGCCGGACTTGAAATCAGGAGGTCCGGGGTTCAAGTCCGGCCTCGGCAACGCTTGTAAATAGCCAGCTGGTTTGCCTCCTACCAGAAGGGATTTTTAAAATGTTATGTTCGATTTGATTATTAATATTTGTTTCCCGTCATTTTTGAGTGGAATGCCTGTAAACTAGCTTTGGGTAGCTAAGTACATTTCCACTATAAACAAAGCAGCTTTTTTACACTATCAAAGAAAAGGGGAACCCATCCAGAACAAAAGTGCGGCAGGCGCAAACTTGGTTGATAAAACAAAATGATATAAGGAAAAATCCACGAGTGTTAGAAACCAAAGGGGGCAAAGCGAGAATGGTCAAAAATAAATAACAAGAGAAATAAAACCTAAATCAGTGGACGGAAAAGCGTCAATGAAACAACTAAGGACAGGAACGGGGACAAAAAGCCGCTAGGTAACAAAATATGCGAGTGGGGCGACAACATTGAGAGATACCTAAATGACAAAACAAGGCAAAGCACGCAGTAAACTAAAGAGTAGGCCATAAATGCGAAAAACATAACAAAAATAACAGAAACTAAACCCCGAGCAAGAAACGAAAACGTCTAATAGTACGAGCATAGCTACAAAAATTAAGCAGGGAACGTAAATATCTAGCCAATTTGAACTTGGGCAACCGCGGCGCCCGCCGGCGCTCAAGGTTGTTGCGCTTAGGCTTGAGTTTGTTGTTCTTCAGCTTGAACTTGTTGGTCCTGCACTAGCTTTTGTGATGATGCCCTTGACCCTGAACTTGCATCGGGGCTAGCCAACGCCTCAACATAAGGCTCTGCTATCCCTTGCAACAAGAAGCTCAAAATGACCAAGTGCATTGTGTTATACACACATACTTATACACACTTTGTTATTATCAACATCCGTCAATTTAAATAATGTCCATTTCCGCCCACAAATAGGAGGTGCTAGTCGAGGCGGGCGGAGATAAGGGGTACAGCAGTCAATGATAAATAAATGTACAAACGAAAATAAATAACATTCACAAAATCAATCACAGGTGCATGTAAGATACACATGTACGACGGACATATAGGTAAAGTTTTAACACTTTGTAATTATCAAGTTTTTACAATGATTGAATAGTGTAATTATAATTAATACCACTGCTAGACAATACTATGTTAATTTCATTGTTCGCCTAAAAAAACAACAATGTGAAGGCGACTGAAATCGTTGATTTAATGGAGAGGGAGAACAATAGTATATTATGAGGGTCAATAGTTATAATAGATGATTACTTCGGCAGTCGGTGCTATGAGAGATATTGCAGCCAGCTTCGAGCTACGCCCTCAGCTGACTGCAATATCTCTCATAGCATCGACTACCTCAGTAATTATCTATTAAACATTCCCATTGTTGAAGTATCATGCATTTCCTTCGAGTTTGCTTTTGGTAATGGAGTTGTTGTTGTTGCTTTTCATGTAAATGCCAACAAAGGTTTACAAAAACTTCACCTTTTTTCAGATTACCAGGAGAGAGATGAAACGAATAATCAGAGAATACAGGAACTAGAGGAAGAACTCTCAGGTGAGTTTCAATAATTGATAGTTACTAGGCTTTAAGTAAGATGTCCCTGTTCACCCGTAGGCCATCTGACCGAAACACAAAATAGTCCATTTACATGTCTTCGGCCAACGTTTCCCTATTTCCTTGCTATAAACGAGCTCACAGAATACCATTCTTCAAATAGAAAATCAGGAAATTTTTTTTTCTTGATACAATGCATTTAATGCTACGCGCGCTGTGATTGGTCGTTGCCCAATAACCTATTAGAGTGTATATACGCACGGAGACGTCACGGGAAAATTGTTTTCTTTGTTTGTCGAACATGGCGCACGGTTTTGAAAATGTTTGCGGGATTATCTAGAATTGAGCAGCTGAAGGCCTCAAGAAAAGTTTAGCAGGAGCTGTTTACAGACAAGAAAAAGAAGAAGCCAAGGCGAAAGTGTTCTTGTCGATTTGAAAATGCCTAAACCGGAACAAGTCTTCAAAACAGCTGTTATCGCTACAAAAAGGCTCACAGTTTTAAAAATATGTACTCGATTATTCTGCTTTGAGCAAGTGATGGCCTCGGAAAAACATTAGAGGAAGCTGTTTACAAGTACGATAAAGAAGAAAAGAGGAAGCCGACACGGAATGTAGCGTTGGTGACTTTGAAAATGCCTCAACTGGCACAAATCGAACAGTCAAGCGCAAGTTTGTCGTGTTTCCTTTCTGTTCATTGTATAAAACAAATAGATTTCAAGTTGCCGTGCGTCTGTTCTGTAATAGATCACAGAAGACGTCAAAATGTGGTAAGAACATCAGTGACTTTTTTGTTCTTACTACATTTTGACTTCATCTGTGATCTATTACTGAACAGACGCATGGCAACATGGAATCTATGTGTTAAATTGATTTTTCAAGTTCTGGTTACACTGTTATGGTGGAAAGCATCAGCGTTGTAACTTCAATTTTTTCGTTCCCAATGCATGGGTGGACGAAGTTCAATTGCATTGTATTCCTTTAACCCTTTGCATACCAACAACGTATGTTTGCGTCGACAACACCGTTCTTGCTTCTATGAATTGCCTCTTGGTTAACTGAAGCCACAACGTCATGATAATGTGTGAATGGCACCAGCTGATGTATATTGCCAACAACACACCCAGCAAACCGACTACACCTCCCGATTTTCGCTGCATATCACCGTTCGTTCGGCAACAAAGCCCAAAATGCCAATTTTTCGGCCAAATAACAACCACAAAAATTACACTTATTTATCGTCAATTTTTAATCTAAATAATTTGTCAAAAATGAAAAGTCTACATTTACAGCGGACCTCAAAGTCAGACCTAGGTATCTATCTGACTGGAAGTTTTCCTATGAACGCTTTCCGAGGGCTATACTTCAGCCATTTTATCAGACCCAGTCTTGCGTATCTCACGTTGCCTGGTTCACACCCGAAAAGAATTCTGGGTAATTCAGCCATAGCGCGAGCGTTGAACTCCTGCCCTATCCATTTCAAAGTTTTTTTTAGAAGTGTCGATCCACCCAGTATTACCAGCAAAATTTCGAATCCATTGAATATTCTGCTTCTCCAAACTCGCCCAAATTGCTTTGGTAGGTCCTGGAATCCATCCACAAAACGGCCAGAGAGACAATTTCACTCGTGGGCCTCCATGTCTGCTACACAGCATGTTTGGCGACTCAGTAAGCATGAAACCACCTCTCACCTCTGTTTTCTTTCAGAGGCTTGCCTCTACCCGCATTCCAGCTTAATGATGCCAGAATGGGGGTTTCTGCAGAGCAAAATAGCTCGAAAAACACTTATAAAGCGATGATTTGCCAGATTCGTGCTCTTGCACTCGCTCAAAAAAACAACAACCGTCACTTGCATCACGTGATAATTTAGCCTGAGCCCACAGTTTCTTAAGACCGCAGATATTTTAATTTCATCTCCATTTACGGAGAAATTAAGGGGTTCAGACAATTTATTGCCAAAATGTCATTGAAAAATAGCACACACCTGGTATTTAAAGGGTTACGAGCGACTGTCCCTAAGACCTCATATTCAATTTCAATCTAAAAAATAGATTTCTCTGGGAACTATTCCATCAACTTCTCTTGGCAAGTAGGTAACAAATATGAAATACTTACGGAGAAATTTAATTTTCTTATTTACTATAATTATTCTTTTTTATTCGAACTTTTCGCACCCCGAGCTGTCCTGTGTTTGTTGCTAACTCTAGCAACAAACCAAGAAATGAGATGAATGAAATGAAATGAATGAGAAGAGCGAAAACGAAACAACTAAGGACAGGAACGGGGCCAAAAAGCCGCTAGGTAACAAAATATGCGAGCGGGGCAAGAGTAGGCCATAAATGCGAAAAACATAACATAAAAATAACAGAAACTAAACCCCGAGCAATGGACGAAAACGTCCATAAGTACAGCGCATAGCTACGAAAATGAAGCAAGGAACGTAAATATCTAGCCAACTTGAACTTAAGCAACTGCGGCGCCCGCCGGCGCTCGAGGTTGTTGCGCTCAGGCTTGAGGTTGCTGTTCTTGAGCTTGAACTTGTTGGTCCTGCCCTAGCGTTTGTCCTAATGCCCTTGGCCCTGAACTTGCTTCGGGGCTAGCCAAAGCTTCAGCATTAGGCTCTATTACCCCTTGCAACAAGAAGCTGAAAATGACCAAGTACATTGTGTTATATACACACACAATTATATACACTATATTATTATCAACATCCGTCAATTTAAATAAGGTCCGTTTCCGCCCGAAAATAGTAGGTGCTAGTCTAGGCGGGCGGAGATAAGGGGTACAGCAGTCAGTGATAAATAAACGTACAAACGTAAATAAATAACGTTTACAAAATCAACCACTTCAGTAAATGCTGAGTAAATTCAGCTGCGAAACTGTCATGTACACAAAAGCCAACAGCACTTTTCAAAGGTGCATCTAAGATACACATGTACGACGGACATATAGGTAAAGCTGTAACACTTTGTTATTACCAAGTTTTAACAATGACTGAATAGTGTAATTATAATTAATACCACTGCTAGACAATACTGTGTTAATTTCATGTTTCGCATAAAAAACAACAATGTGAAGGCGACTAAAATCGTTGATTTAATGCAGAGAGAGAACAATAGTATATTATGAGGGTCAATAATTGTTATAGATAATTATTTCGGCAGTCGGTGCTATGAGAGATATTGCAGCCAGCTTCGAGCTACGCCCTCAGCTGACTGCAATATCTCTCATAGCATCGACTACCTCAGTAATTATCTATTAAACATTCCCATTGTTGAAGTATCATGCATTTTCTTCGAGTTTGCTTTTGGTAATGGAGTTGTTGTTGTTGCTTTTCATGTAAATGCCAACAAAGGTTTACAAAAACTTCACCTTTTTTTCAGATTACCAGGAGAGAGATGAAACGAATAATCAGAGAATACAGGAACTAGAGGAAGAACTCTCAGGTGAGTTTCAATAATTGATAGTTACTAGGCTTTAAGTAAGATGTCCCTGTTCACCCGTAGGCCATATGACCGAAACACAAAATAGTCCATTTACATGTCTTCGGCCAACGTTTCCCTATTTCCTTGCTATAAACGAGCTCACAGAATATCATTCTTCAAAGAGAAAATAAGGAAACTATTTTTCTATCGGATTTTTCAAGTTCTTGTTACACTATAATGGTGGAAAGCATCAACGTTGTGACTTCAATTTCCTTGTTCCCGATGAATGGGTGCAGGTGGTTTAATTGCATTTTATTCCTTTAAGCCTGCCGCACACTTGAGGAAAGAGCTCACCAAACTGCCTTGCGAGACATCGCGAGGCAATCAGCTGAGCTGTTTCCTTAAGTGTGCGGTTGAGTTTTCGTGAGAAATTTAAATTCCTTATTTTGTTTATTCGAACTTTTCGCACCCCGGGCTGTGCGGGCTGTGCTGTGTTTGTTGCTAACTCTAGCAACAGACCAAGAAATGAGATGAATGAGGAGGTTTTGAATGGTCTGTTTTTTCCAAAAACTAACAGCTGAAGTCTTGAAAAGTTCACGATCCCGTGGGTTTCGAGCGCAGCCGGGCAACTTAAAGCCCGAATCCCAAAATTTCAAGAAAATTAAATTTCTGCGTTAGTATTTCCTTTGTTTACCTACTTGCCAAGAGAAGTTGAATATGGGGTTTCTTAGGGATAATCGCTCTTAAATTTAATATGACAGATCTTTTCAATTTGTTTGATCAGATGCCAGTGTTATTCTCGTCACAGGTCACCATGTAAGCGTGATATAAGAGTTTGTATGGCGTTAGAACAATAACAACAACAACAACAACAACAACAACAACAATAACAACAATATTCCCACAACAACCCACAAAAATTATAATAAAGTCTCAAAAAGCTTACCCGGTGAGTTTTGCTGTGTTTTCAAGGGTTCTCAATGCTTCCAAACGCCGTTTTGAGTGGTTTGTCTCTCAGCGGCTGGTCCACGTGCATCACTGTATTATGTTAATGACAGGATTGGAAACTTGTGTGGTTTGTTGCGTGCCAAAGGTTTCCCGTGGATTTCCCCTGTTGGGCACATTTTAGTACTAGTGCCTAGTTTTGACCGTGAGTTTGCCATGACATTTCAGGGACTGACGGCTCGATCGGGGGCAAAATTAGCGCCTGATTTGAAATGAACTTTGTTTTTAACGAAGGCTTGTGTCTTAATAAATGAACTTCTCCAAAAATAAGCTGCCAGGGAAGGACCACACATCATCCTTCTTGACATATGGTGAGGCAGGTAAGCGAGTGTTCAAGTTTCAAACAAATTGTAACGAGTTTCTTTGAAGTGCTCTCCTCAAATGACGGGTCAAATTTCATTCAAACTCGACTTCTAGTTTCCAACCTTGTCATTAACATAATTCAGTGATGCACGTGGACCAATCGCTGAGAGACAAACCGCTCAAAACGGCGTTTGGAAGCAACGAGAAGCTTTGAAAACACAGCAAAACACACCGAGTAAGCTTTTTGAGACTATTATATTTTTTGTGGGTTTTTGTGGGAATTTTGTTTTCTAAATTTCGATGTAAAATTTAACGCTATACAAACTCTTATATCACGCTTGCATGGTGTGTCACATACGCTTTGGTGACCTGTGTTCTCGTGCGAGAATCGGTAACAAAAAACTCTTTATCCATTTATCTCCTCCGCGTTTGAGTTGTTGAACAAAAAAAAAATCTTGAGATTTCTCCATTCCTTAGTTCTTTTCATTCTGAGTATTCAACAATCTCATTCACGAGGAGCGTTCCTGTATTGACGTGACATCCCTATTTTCCCCAGTCTTCCGTCTTGCTTCATATTTCACGGTACCAAGCCGGTTGTGAAATTTGACACATTTTTACGCCCTAAATGCGTAATTGATAACAATTTTGAAGTTGTAGTTGTTGTTAATGTAAATGACAACAAACGTCAACAGAAACTTCTCTATTTTTTATTTTTTATTTTTTTAGATTACCAAGAGAGAGATGAAACGAATAATCAGAGAATACAGGAACTAGAGGAAGAACTCTCAGGTGAGTTTGAATAATTGATAGTTACCAGGCTTTAAGTAAGATGTCCCTGTTCACCCGTGGGCTATCTGACCGAAACACAAAATAGTCCATTAACAGGTCTTCCGCCAACGTATCCCCATTTTCCTGGCTAGCAATGACCTCACAGAATATCATTCTTCAAATAGAAAATCAGGAAACTATTTGTCAATTCAATTTTTATCTAAAAAAAATAGATCTCGCTGATAACTCTTCCACCAACTTCTCTTGGCAAATAGTTAACAAATATGAAATACTAACGGAGAAATTCAATTTTCTTAAAAATTTTTTATTCGAACTTTTCGATTGTATGCTGGAAATTTCTTAGCCCACAGTTGTTATGGCTTCCGCTAGTTTACAAGTTTTGCACTTTATTTATAACGCGTTTTCCATCTTCAAAATCCTTACTTCGCTTGATTCTACTTTACGAAAGCATTTCTTACAGAGCCGTGACAATTCCTTGGGAAAGTCAAGAGTGCTCTCCAACAAACCGCAAACTTAAGCTTTCTAATCTCCTCTATTTAGCAATTGCCAGGTGTTCTGGTCGCTTAACTTAAAATTTACTCCGTACAAAGGGCAGTTTCCATTTTTGCCTACAACTGCTAGTTTTACTGGTATCCGTGGAAAATTGTTCTTTGAATTTGCGATATCGTTGAGGATTCCGTGGTAATTTCACACATCGCCCTACCGCAGCTCCTGTTTTGCACGCAAACCGGTTTGCGAAGCTCGTGTTACATGTGGCTAAAATGCACTCGTTGCCAGGAAACACTAGCGCATTGCGCGACAGAAGATTCCTCGGAGGCCGGCAAAGGTCTCTTTCCCTTCGTGCCGTCAGAGACCTCTTCTAGCAGGGAAGTTAAATGCCTAATTAATATTCTCATTACTGAAGTATCTTACATCCGCTTCGAGTTTGCCTTCAGTGTAATGAAGGTGTAGACGTTGTTTTAATGTAAATGACAACAAAGGTCAACCAAAACTTCACTTTTTTTCAGATTACCAGGAGAGGGATGAAACGAATAATCAGAGAATACAGGAACTAGAGGAAGAACTCTCAGGTGAGTTTGAATAATTGATAGTTACCAGGCTTTAAGTAAGATGTCCTTGTTCACCTTTAGGCCATCTGACCGAAACACAAAAACTCCGTTAACAGGTCTTCCGCCAATGTTTTCCCGGCTGTTTCCTTGTTAGGAACGACGTCACAGAGTATCATATCAGATCAGGAAACTATTTTCCGTTGGATTGGGCAAGTTCCAGTTACACTATGTTATAATGGCGGACACAAACATTGTTGTTGCAGAAAAGATATATCGCACAGACAAATCCCGGAAAAATTTCATGGAATAGTTTAGGTCCTAAAAGTAAATCTTTGGTTTCCTCTAAAATTGTAGCGGAGCTCAGAGAATTAAGCTCAGAGAATTTGGAGGAAAGCTATAAATTCATGTACTCGTTGAGTATGTCAAGAAACGTGGAAAGAAGACAAAGGGAGACCAAAAGAAAACGAAAACGCAGGCGAAGAATAAGCAAAGTTCAACGTAAAAGACAGCGACTAACGAATGCCAACCGTTATCCCCCTATTTTCTTCATGGATACCAAGAGCACTTGCTAAGTTATGGGAGGCCAAATGTAGCAATATTCAATTCGTCTAATTTTATATTCAGTTTTGTGTTATATATTCAATTATGTGTTTAATATTCAACTTGTATTCAACGTTCAAAACGTTATTTAACATTCAACTCTCCATTTAACATTCAACTATACATTTATCATTCAACTATTGATTAAACATTCAATTCTTCATTCAACATTCAATAGTTCATTTAACATTCAACTACTCATTCAACATTCAATTCTTCATTCAACATTCAACTATTCATTCAACATTCAACTATTTATTGCACATTCAATTCTTCATTCAACATTCAACTATTCATTTAACTCACTTTGACTTTCTTGAGTCCTCACTATTTCTTGTCAGTGTTAACGTCAGTCCTCATACATGACGTACCTACCGAACGCCTTCTGGATAGTCAAGCGGTCACTCCTTCCCGCGTTAGTTAAGTCATCGAACTAGAATGGAGGAAAATCTACATATATTATCAAACTGCTTGAATCAGGCAAGCCAAGTAGTACAGGAGCTTGCTACAAAAAGCGGCAGAAATGTTGTTGCTGGTGCTACTTTTGACGAGGCTTCGACAAGCACAAATACAGCCATGATATCGGTGGGACAAGCTGTCACTAGAGCTCGAGCAATGATGCGCCAGTCTACCGCCAGAGGATTGTACTCACGTTTGAACAGTCGAGAACGTCTTCGAGCCTCTTTGTCCACTAACTCTGCTCCCGTTAAGTCGAAGAGAGTGAAAGTTGAAACAAAGAAGGTATTTGAATTTGTGTTGGTGTACAGACAGATTTAATGTTTAGAATTCAGCCTTAGTGGAATTCCAATACCTTGAAAACCGAAGAGTCACGCTGGAAGTTTCGTTCCATGGGGAAATTGCTCATGATGCTGGGGGTCCTAGGAAATAAGTTTTTCGACTGTTTCTAAAAGAAATACAGCAAAGCCTTTTTGGAAATGGACTTCATGATGAGCTCATGGCCAAAGAATACGAGTTTGCTGGAACTATTATGGCCTTGAGTATTCTTCAGAACGGACCCATTCCACGGTTTATCCCTGAAGAAATTCTGCAGGAGATTTTTTCGAAGGGCCCCGCAAGGCCATGCATTGCAGAGCTTCGGAAAGGATTCACGAAAATTGGTCTTTATGAAATTCCAACAATTTTACCGCTCTTTCTTCATCTGCTGCGTCCAAACGAAGCAAATCAACTCTCGAGACGCCAGCTTGTTCTACTCCTCCAGGCATCATTCACAAATGTACACTAGTATGAAAATGATATGTATGCTGCATTCTCAAAGTATGTACGAGAAGCTGCGTGTGGAAGAAGGAGTGTAATCACTCTTGGCAGCATTCTACAATTTGCAACAGGGCTGGATGAAGAACCACCCCTTGGATTTGAACTACAACCTAGCATTCAATTTGTTGCTGCAACTAATAAAGAGCTGAAGTGGTCCTTTGTCCCAAAAGCTAACACATGTAGTAAAACAATGTTTTTACCAAGGGGCTCCCATTGTCTTCCTTTACCAGCTGAGGAGGACCTTTTCCAATACCTACTTTGGACTTGCATGAGGCAAATGTATGTATATTTGTAATTGGCTTTGCTAGCCTAAAGAACCTTTGTCTTATGAGCCTGCTGAATTCTTCATTTTACCCGCAAAATACGCCGCAATGCCCGATGAAATTATTATAATAGTTAGTTAGACTACATTAAAATTTACAATACTACACACAAATTCCTAAGACAATAACTGCTAATAATTATACTAGTGACATTTTTTGACTGATAAAAATACGACGAATTAAGACTACAAATAGTTAACAATATCCCTAACGAATTTAGATAATGAAAAGAAACGATTAAATTTCTACATGCAAAGGAAACACATAAAAACGAATTTAGAGAATGAAAAGAAACGATTAAATTTCTACATGCAAAGGAAACACATAAAATGAAAACAACGAAAACATGAATAATAGGAATTTTTGTGACAATCGGTTTAATAATGTTTTAGTGTGTGAACTCAGGAAATTTAGTAAGCAGCACAAGATTTTGTACTAAAGTTGTAAAATTTTTGTGAATTAATCTTCAGAGTGCTGAGGTAAAGCTTATCATATAAGAATGTAACACAAACATGACTGTTGACTTCCAGCAAGAAAAGATTGTGAGCCAGAAGTTACATAAAAAGGATTGAATGTGAATGCAGAGCATCCTCAATTAAATTGACTTGCCAGGATTCAAATATTCAACTGATCCGTTGCCATGGGAGCAACAATGGGAAATTTTACCATAAAAACACAAAGCCAAGGGACATAACAGTAAATTTCTGTAATGTTACTGTTTTGCAAGGAGAAAGCCATGAAATAACTGAACTGCAAGCTGCAATCATGGTTATAGGTTTAGTATTGCAGCTTGTTTTGTGTTTTGCTCTGCAATGTTATTAGGTTAAAACAGAATGAACATGACAGCAGCAACAAATGTTTCATGGTTTTCTTAGTTTAATGACTTTAACATAATTATAGTGCAATACTTACTAATAAAAGTAATTTGATGTGGCAAAAATGGTGAAAACCACTTTAAGACCACAATGTGCAGTATCTAACATGAGTATTTTAAGCTTTAACCTTATGTGGCTTAACAGCTGGGTTTTGAGAATGTTCCAGCCACAGGGATGCGGCTGCCTGGCAACACTGGAAACCCCCAGATATTACAACATAATGAGACTAATCTTTAAGCCTTGCCAACAGCAAAAAATATAAATGTGAACATGCATCTGCTTTTTGCAGTCTGACCGTACATTAACACTGTCATATAAATGGAGTTTTCTTAAAAATGCCTATCTGAGAGGATACAGTGTAAAGCTCTTTCCACACTAGGAAACATTAACAATTTGTAACCAGTTTACCCAGATCTGTGTGGACAGAGTCTCAGTATGTAGTAACGTAACATAATGCCCTATGTGGTAACACTTCGGTAAGTGCAGATTTTCGCTTCTCAGGGATATCTAATCATTTGCTAGGTCCATTATATCCCTGACCAGGTAAATATCAATACCCAGTTGTGACTCCTTTAATTTCTATCAGCTAGCGAATACTTTTTGCGTCACTTGTTTGTTTACTACTTATTTAACTTTTATTTTAGTCAATTTGTAAACACCAAATTTATTTGTATTTAGTTTATTATAGATATACCTACCCGCCTCGACTAACTTTAGCTATTTGCGGGTAGGTATATAACCAGCTTGTAACTGTGTGTTTTAATAAAGTGTTAAGTATTGTTGTTAGTTGTGTGGACTGCATTGTGTGTGACCCCTGGCAACAAAAGCCTGGTAAAAAGACTGGTAAGCCTGGTGAAGTCTGGTTCAACCAGGCTTAGCAGTCTTTTGGTTAGAAATCAAGTCTGTTTAAGAGTCTGGTATGCCTGGTTTTACCAGACTTTTTTGGTTAGCTTGGTAAAAAGTTACCTAAAAAGCCTGGTAAAGCTGGTTTTGGCACGCAAACTGGAACCTGAAAAGCCAGGTAACATTGGTTTTACCAGGCTTTCAGGTTGAGTGTGGTTAAAACACCGTACCTGAAAAGCAGGGTTAGACGGGTTTTCCCAGACTTTCAGGGTAAGTG
>NW_028145438.1:320000-352500 GCF_977016875.1 Pavona decussata | reverse complement strand
AGTTATTCATGTTGAATGAAGAATTGAATGTTGAATGAATAGTTAAATGTTGAATGAATAGATGAATGTTAAATGGAGAGTTGAATGTTAAATAACGTGTTGAATGTTAAAAAGCGTGTTGAATGTTGAATACAAGTTGACTATTAAACACATACTTAAATATATAATACAAAACTGAATATAAAATTAGACGAATTGAATATTGCTAGATTTGGCTTGCGTAAGTTCTACTTGCTCCGAATAGTTTTAAACCGAGCAAAAATATCCCTGTATTAGTTGGCATCACCCACTCGAGATGTGCAGGACGTATGCACAGTAGCAAAAGTAGGCACCGTCCTTAAGTCCTGAAAGGATGAGAAATTTGTAAGGTTATTACGTTCATACAGAAACCATAAGCACAAGTGCTATTAAAAAGTTTTTGTTTTTGAGCTCCGCTCTCAGGCTTGGCTAAATATATATGTTAGATTTTCGATATAGTACAATAATATAACAAGCGCCCATGATAAAATTCCGTTACCCATGCAAATGAGAGCTACTTTACACATTAAATCAAAAACTACACTTTTCATAACAAATACTCGAGCTCGTAGCTAGAATAACGTCGCCAAAATGTATGCATTCTCCAGCTAACCACAAGTTGTCGCTTTAGGGTATAGCAAAAAGCAATTTAAAACAGTGTTTATTTTTTTCTTTTCTTAGGAACATGTGGCCTGTATGAGTATCCAATGAACAGGTTTCCGCGTGGAATGTGTATAATTATCAACAATATCCACTTTAAGTATCCCAATGGCATGACTGATAAACGCGAGGGTGCCGAATTCGATCAATTTGAGCTGGGAAAGCTTTTCAATGAACTTTCTTTTGATGTACATGTTTCTCGTGATCTTAATTCGTTACAAATGCGCTGTCTAGCAACAGACGTTGCTGGAATAATTGATCACGGCCAATTTGACGCGTTCGTGTTTATCGTCATGTCGCATGGTGAGGAGCGAGATGTCATTTCTGGTGTGGACGGAAGACTCGTACGAGTTGAAGCTCTGATGTCTGAGTTCAAAGCAGCTAACTGCCCAAAGCTCCAAAGCAAGCCCAAGCTGTTTTTTATTCAGTCCTGCAGAGGCAATGCAAATGAAAGTCCTTTTTCTGCCTTTGGTGATGTTGACAGTACCCCTGCATTTTTACCCGATTCCACCCTCCCAAGAAGCGCGTGTCCACGGGAAGCTGACTTTCTGTTAGCTTTTTCGACTGCGCCTGGTTATCTTTCCTATCGGAAACCACTGTCTGGCTCCACGTTTATTCAGGCGAGTCTCAATAATTCTTAGACACTGCATGTCTTGCTTTAATTAAGCGCTATCACTTTTTAAAGATTATTAATAAACTAGAGAACACGAGGTAAAGAATGTAAACACGTGCACCATGACAATCATTTTCAATCTATTGTTAGTTCCTGAGGCACGCTGTGTAAGTTATATTTATCACTTTCCCATGACCGCGCCGTCGAGATTCAGTTTTTATAGTAATGAATGGTTATTGCGTTGCAATGCGTTGTAGAAAACACGGCGCATAACTTTTTTGCGAAATTAAAGGGGAAGTGTCACGGGCTTCAGACCCTTGGCTTTTGTGTAAGTGGTGCAACAACACCTTGACTAAGTTAAAAAATCGCTGAACAGTAAGAAGCAATAGATTGACTGACTTCTTAAAAGGAAACAACTTATTATCTGTCTGAGTGAATTCATTTTGGAAACGAAAATGCGACGACTTGAAAAAAGGGAGCCTGACCTTTTTCAAGTTGCAACCCATTCCGTCTTATATCATGAATGGCCAGAGGCAATCATCTTTTGGATAGTTTTTAACACACTGGGTGGTAATGGGTAACGAAACTGGACCATTAGTTTTAGAGTTCTGTCAATAGAAAAAACGTTTTGGGGTATTTTGAAGTGACACCAAATCCCGCGACACCGCTTGAGGCTCGGGTCAAACGCTGTACTAGGCGTGAGCCAAACTCAGTTCAATTAATTTCATGTGAAGTTCAGCGTTTGACTCAATAGACTATTTTCGAGTTGCTTTGAACCTCATTATGAAAGCGAGGCTAAGTGCAAAGTTTTTGTTATGAAAATTAGTTTTCATTTATATACAAACAAGACTAATTTTCGTATAAAAAGTTTTGCACTTAGCCTCGCTTTCATAGTGAGGTTCACAGCAACTCGGAAATGGCCTATTTAGTTCGGCTGATTGTACTTAAGAGAGAATGTCCGTGAAGACCGTGTGATATCAGTAAAATGTGGCACATGCTTCAAAAATTCAAAATCTTCATATTTCGCTCAGAGATACCCTATGATAAGCCAACAAACGTGATATATTTTTTTTGTTCAAAGCTGGTTGTATTTTCAAGAAAATTCTCAAAAACTGTAACGGGCGCCGACCGTTATAAGATGGCGGAAATTAGTGCGTCGAGTAACAACACAAGAACTTCGCTCGTGAAAAGCGCAAAAGGAAGCACGGTTTTTTTAGATTGGTATATTTGTGTAAGAGATACTGGCAAATGATTCAAGTCTAAAACCAGGATTGTTTACTTAAATGGGAATGCACGGCACGAGTTTGAAAATCACTAATATTTCATTGTTTAAAAATCTCATTTTGGAGCAGTTTTTCAATAAACATTTTCCCCATGCGGTATAACTCAGAACCACTTGAGATTAAGGTTGTGATTAGTGGAAATGGTCTTCTTTCCAAGGATATAAAAATAAGTCTGGGGCTCTTAACTTCTGCACGAAAAAACCATGCTCTATGTCGAGAAAATCACAAACTCCACTTGTCAACAAACACAAATAATCGAATTAGTCTCTGTTATCGAAGCCAATATTCCAAGCAAATCTTAGTGCTTAGCACCGTATTTGATTAGAAAGTCAACATTACAAGTTTACCTTGCAAAACTTGTGGCTGTAGATTGCTTTTTATCGCCACTCTCCCTTCGAAATTGTTATCTTCCCTTCGACCATGTTTACCAAAGCACAAGTAATTAACAACCATACGCCGTATGACTCCTGCAGGAAACATTACAGTTCCTGACAGATTCAACCATATTTGAGTCTCCTCACAGCTATAACAATAAGGTAACTCAATTGTACGATTAAGAACGATGATTCAATTATCTATAGTCGCAGAGGAAGAAATTTTGCAGCCCGAAGACGCACACAAGAGGAATCGTCTGTAGAATGAGACGATCATGTTTATCACGCAATGAGACCGAGCGCGCAGGACACCCAACAAAACTAACAACCAGATCATATTTTTCCGCGGCAGTTTGTCTGCGTCTACCGACTTCAAACTTAAAATCCCCTAGCTGACATGGTACTAAATCTGTTACCAGCTTCTTATCTTTTAGGATGGGATTTTTTAGTACAAATTTTTTACAAGCAGATGCTTTGTACATCGTGCACGTGCAGTGGACAGAATGGTACCACTGGTGTCAAATGGGCACATAGCCCGGCCTTGCCTGACTTTATCGACGAGACTAAAACAACAAAAGAGAACCGCATTTAAAGGCTGTGACAATTACTTCTTTACGATAACAAAGTTCGCGCGGTATGTAAGCTACGCTCAAATAAATCAATCATTTATTAAAATCATCTTTTACATTATTCAGATGTACACTACCCGCGTTTAGCGAAAGCTATTCAAGGCGGGTAGTGTAACACGGGCCGGTGGTGTAAGTGGTGTTAAGAAAGAAAGAAGATAGAAAAAGAAGCCCTTTTCTGAGTTTTTCGGTTTCTACTCAAAACTTTCTCTTCTTGGCCACTCCCTATTATTCGGCTTTATCCTGCAATATACCTGTGGCTTGAAGATTAGCCTAAGAGTGGTATAAATGCCACCAATACTATTAGCACTTAGCTTGTAAGGCAATGAAGAACATACTTAAAGCAAAAAGCAGATAAAAGCCCGGAAAACGAATCTTACTGCGGGCAGATGCAGCCTAGACAAAGTGACTGAATCTTTTTCATGTGAGGCTGTTTGCGATGAACTGATATGTCAGTGACATGCTAAAAGACAAACAAATGTCCTTTAGAAGGACAACATTTTCAATGCCCTTTGTAACATGAGCTAGGCTTGAGCAACACAGTTCCATATGGCCGATGTACCCGGATTAATAGCAATTTACAGTCACGCATATTCCTACCCAAAGTAACGATACCTATTAGGATAACTGTGCTCCTGAACATAAAATAACAAAAGGTTTCCAGAATAATATTAAGCGCCGCAGGGTTCGAACCACGGCCGCACCCATACTCGGGGTCAGAAATTTTCAGAGAAGAAGGTTAGACCCTCAAATGGTTCGGATGGCCACGTTGAAATCTTTATGGCGGCCCCGTCTCCAATTTGGAGATGTAAAATAACCACTGTAATGTGCCCTGGATATGACCACTCTCAGTACCAGCGATTAGTCTGAAGGGCTTCTGAGGGAATATAATGAGACTACAAGATTGTGTAACTGTCAGAGTTCAGTTTATTTGAGAGAACTTAACGGAGTTCTTCACATATTACTAGCTACGGTTATAAATAGTATCCATGATGATGATGATGATGATAAAAAGCATAAGCGTTGCGTTTATAGTTGGGTTTCCAGGAAAATAAGCATGTTGGCCGGTTTCATTCACGGAAAAAAGTTAAGTTCGTGATAAACATTTTAATTAAATTATGGCACACCAAAAACAGGCTGGTTATTAAAAATGCGAGCTTCTTGTTGCAAGTATATGTTAATTTTTTTTCCGACTTACGGCTTTTCGCTCAGTTTGAAAATAAGACACAACTTTTAAATTTCATATTGACCTTCCCCTATCATGAATTAGCAAGACTGCGTTGCCTAACGTGAAAATTTGTACCTGTTGGCTCTATCGTCTATGAAAATCGGCTAAAACATTTGGCCGCAATCCGTGGACGTTAGCTTGAGTTTTATAAACAGAATAATCTTAAGACGTGCGCCTTTTTCGTAAGAAAGATTTTTTACCGAAATAATCGAAACTAAAAACTTGCAGTCATTACCACAACAATACATCGCGGTCTGCAAGCAGAGTTATGAACTTACCTTAAGTTCTTTTAAAAGATTCCTCAATAGTCAACGCACTGAAGAATCACTGATAAACATATTTGAGTCTAGTTCACTTGCCTTGCGATATTGATTTCAATAATACTAGGTGGGTTCCTACTAGGCACTTCTAGTGCACCTTAAGTGCACTTGAAGGGTATTTAAGTTTGAACGGGTGTAGGTTCACTTGACTGATCACAATTGCCCAGAAAAAGCCGAAACTTCAAAAAGTACGGTCTCAAGTGAGGCTCAAACCGTCAGTTAGCAGAGCACTTACATGGCATGCCAATTACTTGACTGTCAATCATTCCTCACCCAAAATATCCTGATGGCGGGATTTGGCGGCAAGCGCTTGTGGATTTGAGAGATTTTATTTCACAATACGTAGCCCGTGAACATAGCGTTCTTTAGAACTGTAATTTCCCAGTAGGACGAGGACGACTCTGTCGTCTATAATTTGATGTAAGTATTTCTTAAATTTTCATAACTTGAAAACGTAGCGTGCGCTCCGCTATGAGGACACCAATAACAAGATTTTCCTTTCGTTGAATAGATTAACATCAATGCAAGATTGTGAACAAATCCGCTGTAGTTGAGAGTGCAACCCCATCTTTTCGTTTTGACGGTACTGCGGATACGTTGTGGATTCCTGAAAGAAATACTCCACCGATAGCATGCTAACCTTTTTAATTGCGGCAAATGCAGTTTGTTTCTTTGAACCTCTTCGCTCTGATGCTGTCGATTAGTCGCAGCTGCACTTGAAGTGCCAAGTGTGAACCCCTTGTTTTTTGCAAAAACCTAAGGGCTGTTTAAGTGCACCTGACTTACAAGTGCACTTGAGTCTTTAGTGTAACCCCACCTATTGACAGATTCTCCGGGTGATAAGATCTCAAATGAGCCGGTGATTTCACTGAACCAGTCTTTGCGTCACAGTTGAAAACAAATTTCCTCAGTAGATTTAGCATCCAAGTTGGACTATTTGGGACAGGGTTTGTGCTAAGAAAAAAAAAAATGAATCAAACGAGCGAGAACGGCCAAGCTGAAAGCAAGCTCACCCAAGCAAATCAAGGATAAAGCGTATCAGCCAATCAGATCGCGCGCTTTACTGACGCTTTGTTATGATGCCTTTTTCTCCAAGACGGCTTATACTCCAGGGACTTTTGCTTACATTGCTGGAGGAAGCCAAGCCTTGGCGCCTTCTAATTTAGCATCATTCTATGCAATTTTTTATAAAACTGTTATAGTTCTTATTGTAATTGATTTCGTTTTGTCCATTGCCTCTTCTCGCTGGTCATAAAACTGAAAATGAAAGATTTTTAAAAAGTCGTTACAATATAGTTAAGCCGTCATATATCTGAGACTTTTCGTTGGCATGGTACCTTGATAATCAATTTCCCGATTATTATTTAACTTATTAATTTATGTTTTTTTCCTAAGACTCTAGTGAAAACCATCAGAGAGTTGCACAATAGTCATCACCTGCTTGACATCTTAACAGAAGTCAACAAACGCGTTGTGGAGAGTGGCATAAATGGAGGAGCGGCAATTCAGGTTCCTGCTCCAACTCATACACTGCGAGGCAAAGTGTATCTGAAATAAGAAGTCGAAAAAGAAAAGAAGCCATCTATCAGTCAATTCAGTTCACCAACGCCATCCATATTCTGCGAAATGCCGACTGTTGTTTTGGCACGGACTGATAGCATATCTGTAACTGTGGAAAAACTGTAAATGTATCCTTCGCGTAGCTAGTGATCGCTTTTATAAAGCACGGATTTTGAAAAAGCAGGATAGTTATTGTTTTAAGAATTCGCGTCTGGTAGTAAGGCGATGGAACAAAGCATGGATTGATTGAACTTGTTATCTACTTCACTCGAAAACCGTTTACAGAAGGGTCCTAATAGTTAATTAAGGGACTGGTTATGAAACCTTGCCATGTTCAAAGTTGATTACAATGGTGCTGCAATTAAGGTTGGAAGGGCCGCGACCGTGCAAAATCCTTTGTTTTAACGTTCACACTACATCTGAATATTTTAACAGGAACGTTTCTATTGGCCAGTTGCTCCAACACATTACAAAATCTATTGTAGTTTGTGCACGGTCAAAATGTCTTATGTACAGCCTATCTCTTTGTTTTATAGATAATGAAAAACATAGACCTAGATTTGGAAGGTCTGTAAATCTAGAAGGATAAACGCCACTGTTGTGGAAAGAAAGAAACATCCATAACCGCCATCCTCACAATTAAAAGTATTAAATCTGTATATTTGAGAGCATAGTAGGGAATTCCCCACCGACCACCAATTTAGCATGGCATCTCACGAAGGTTATATTTACATGAAGTGTATACAATAGAATAAAATTTGACTTTTAGATGGTTTATTGGAGTATTAACCGCGAGGGGTATTCCAATATGACTTGCGTAGGCACCTTTGTTAGGAATAAAAGGCCAGTAAATCAAATCACCATTGTTATATTTGCTCAAGATAACAAATAAAAACATTGATCATCAGTTAGCCTGCTAGCAGTACCTTAACTTTCTAGAAGTAGTCGAGCGAACTAGCTGTCACGCAGATGAGGGAGAGATCCAAATTAGAGCGAATTATTGCAGTTTCTTCTGGTTTTTTGCACTTGTTGTTAATCCCAAAATCCTCTTCTTTCACAGTCTCATCCAGCTCACGTCCCTCTTTCAGCTCAACCGCTCGACTCTCCAGAAAGGGACTACCAGGAGTTTAATCATCAGTTATTGGCACGTGTATGCTTAAACCATTATCGTGTTTAAATAAAGGGTTTTATGTATATATTTGTCGTCTCTGTTTTCTGGTCACCTTAACCGAGACGATTAAATGCAAGGAAACTTGTTAAATCAGAGCACAGTTGAAAAGTAATCAAAAGTAGAATTTAAATAAGAATAAGGAAACTTTGCAAAAGTGTATTTTGTGGAAGTCCGCCCGACTCTCAGCGAGTAGTCCAATCCCACTTGCATTTGATTACCTTTGATGAAAAATTTAATTTTGGTAGCCAAATGTGGCAGTCCGATCAAAGCCTTCATACGTAAAGCCGCCGTTACACGTTGAAACTGTTAGCTATAAAACTTGTGGGCAACGGCGAACGAGACCAGTTTCACGAAGTGGTGTTACACGCCAAAATACTGTTTTTTTTTTTTTTTTTTTCACCACTGCGACCGTTGTGAGCCTTTGCAGAAGTAGAAAGCCGTTCTACTTTTCGTGAAACTTCAGTGTCTCGCAACGGAAGTTCGAAAAAGCTTCACGAAACCGACCATGTTACACGGTGCAACGCACGCTGAAACTTGTTTCGCAGCGCCATTGCACACAAGTTTCAGCTAAAAGTTTCAATGTGCAACGACGGCTTAAGTAGTTTTAGTCCGTTGTAGTTTCGGAGGTCGGTGCAGATATATTTGACGCTAGATTATTCTGAGAATGTGCCAGCCTGTATAGCTATAACTCTACGGTCTTCTTTCATTCTTATGAATGAAACCTATATTCAGAGCTTTTGTGGTCTAGGAACTGTGCCAAATCACCTTTCGTCCGAAATATTCTGCAGTAATTCGTACTTACTTGCTTAAATATAACATAAAAAAAAAAAAGGAAAGAGGTCTAAATAATTTTTCAGCAGTTAATTTGGAGTTAACACGAAAACTGGATTGGTTCCTTTCAGTTTACAAAACATGGCATTAAGAGTTCTTACTGACACTGTTGCTCTTGGTTATAGTGTACGCTACCAAAACATCGTTGATCGAATTGAAAAAAGCCTGTAGATTAAAAATCAAATGAAGCGATAGGAAAGGTGACCAAGTAATCGAAATCCCAACTTGTCTAACCGACTCAAACCAAACCTGTTTAGCTGTACTTTCCTGTGGTACTGTTTATTATACTTAACAAGGTGGTTTTAACTTTTGAGTCTGTGGATGAAATCCTAAAGTGTGACTATTCACATGAAAGCTGCTGAGCAGTACTTTCCTGCGGTGCTGTTTACTATGCTTAGTATGGTGGTTCTATCTTTAGCGTCTGAGGATAAAATCCTAATTAAAGTGTCATCATTAAAATGAAAGCTACTCGTAAGCGGTACTTTCTCTGGTACTGTTTACTGTGCTTTGTAAGGTTGTTCAACCTTTATTCAACCTTTATTCAAACGGGGGTGCCATCACACAAGACGTATAACTAAACAACATGAAATGAAGTTTAAAATGAAAGCATTAATATAATCACCTACAAAAGATAAAAAGGATAAAAATATCATATCATCAAATATCGTACAAAAATAAAAAAAAAATCATCATTGACTAAAAATACTCAAACAAGACTTATTTAAATTGGTCTGCAGACTTAACAACAATTTCGCTTGGCAACGCATTCCAGTCCTTGACAGTTCTGCAAAAAATAACTATTCTTATAAGTCTCAGTGTTTGGTAAAAGTCAATAAACTTATTCTGGCTAGAGTTCCTTAGATGTTTTCTGCGCTTCATAACATACTCTGGGAAAGCCAGGCCGCCATCACCATGAATTGCTTTGTGGAATAAACATTTCAGTCTGTGGATGAAATCCTAAGGTGTGACCAGTCAAATAAAAGCTTCTGAGCAGTACTTTCCTTTGGTGCTGTTGTTTTATAATATTGCGTTGTACGAATTGGTTCTAACTTTAACTTCGTTGGACTGAATCCCGAGTATGATCTTTTCGCACGACGGAAACAGCGCTTTTTAATATTATTCTATGTCTGGTTGGTTGTACTATTTATTTTGCTCTGTTATAAAAAAATAAATAAACGAATAAAAAAATAAATATATAAACAAACAAACAAAATAACAAATACATAGATAAACAAATGAATGAATAGATAAATAAATGAAAAATTCACAGGCAACAGCAACAGCAGCACGTGCCTTTCGCATACCTTTTCTTGAGATCTGTTTGGTTAATTTGCGTATTAGCTTGTATTACATATATTTGCGACTTTATCATTAGACTTGTATCACACAGCGTCCGAACTCTGCATTTCAATTTTCCTATATCATTTTCATTTTTAATCAGGCTTTGGTTGATCAGCCATCAGAGAACATCATCGTTGTCATCATTTGCTTGACTTTTTGACGGAAGTCTGACTGATCATCAGAACAGGTACCGTGGGTATCCTGTGCAAGTGTCGGTTCCTATGCACTTGCACACTGACCAAGCATCTGTACTTGTAAGAGAATTGAGTAACAGTATTCTACATACATTGAATATAGTTTGTAATTCAGAAAGAAATTAACAGGTGTAAACCGAGTGGCTCGTTGAGTGTTTACTGATCGTCAAGGACAGCGCGCCATTGATTCTTTTCCTTTTCTTCTTTTTTTTTTTTTTAAGTGTTTTGCATATTTTCAGTAAGTTGTAACTAATGGTGCTGGCTTCACTCGAACAGGCTTTAAATTTTTTGCCCACTTAAGACTAGACCACGCGCTCTCTATATGGTTGATTTAGTCATATTGTTCATGTCATAGTTAGGTATGCTAGGCGTACGTGACCATCATTAGATGATAAGATTTCCTGAGCCATTGCATGCAAGCCAATTAACTTTGCGCGCATTCATAGTCAACCAGCGAAGCGAATGAAGACTCTTCTGTATTCTGTGGTAAATATTAACTTGAAAAGGGTTAATCCAGCGACACACCTGGTGATTTTATACCGGCGCCAAAAATTACCTATCGTATGTGCTCGGTACTGCGATGGCGTTCACGCGATCGGCGTACAAATTTGCCAGTATGTGGGATATCTTTCAGATATCGACGATTAAGTTTGCCGTCAGTCGCTTAGTATGCCCATTCCCGCGATTTCAAACGTTTTTCGCAGCGAATCTGTCTTGACTTATCATTAATTCAATCAAGCAGACTGTGCGATTGTATGGTGACTTTCCAAAATGGCAAACCGTAACATAGAAAAATATCCACGATCGGCGTAGAATGATCACCTAATGTGCCCATGTAAAGCGGTAACGAAAACAATTCACTTGTGATTTTTGCGACAGGCGTATAAATCGCTTTGGGAAGCTACGCTCGAAAGGAGTACCTTTTACAAAACAGGCTGAAGGTACATGAAACGGTAGGGATTTTACTCGTTAAAGTGGAGAAAATGGTACAGAAAATTGCCATGAGGTATTTAAAATGGCCTTTGAAGACCAACCTTAAGAGAAAATAATGATGATGATGATGATGATGATGATGATGATGATGATCATAATAATAATAATAATAATAATAATAATAATAATAATAATAATAATAATAATAATGATAATAATAATTTCAGTGGATTCCACAGAGTGGCTCTTCTATCTGAATTGGAATTTTGGAATGTAGGTTTTTGTGGAGGGAGGAAAACCGGAGTACCCGGAGAAAAACGGTCGGAGCAGGAACGGGAACGAGATGCATTGTTTCTACCGTATGTGTATGTATGTATGTATGTATGTATGTATGTATGTATGTATGTATGTATGTATGTATGTATGTATGTATGTATGTATGTATGTATGTATGTATGTATGTATGTATGTAAAACAAAGAAACAATATAATGATTGCTTCACTCAGTCGCAGGAGTGCTCGATGCAAAAACATGCAGAGCGAAATATAAATTTAAGATAGAAAATGTAACACAGTTACTCGAGTTTCACGCACTAAGCGATCATCAGTCTGATGATCGCTTAGTGCGTGAAACTCGAGTAACTGACTTTGTTACATTTTCTATCTTAAATTTATATGTACGTATGTATGTATGTATGTACGTACGTACGTACGTACGTATGTATGTATGTATGTATGTATGTATGTATGTATGTATGTATGTATGTATGTATGTATGTATGTATGTATGTATGTATGTATGTATGTATGTATGTATGTATGTATGTATGTATGTATGTATGTATGTATGTGAACGGGGTATCATCTATGGAAGGTATATGAAAGGTATATCTTTTCTATCAAAATGGCATATAAAGAGGTAAGGGTTTGGACCTCGGGGTAGAGCATCCCCGTATAACACTGTCTTGAATAAGTACCTCCCCTCTCTCCCGGATACCTTTGATTTTTTCAGTTTTTCTTTACCTAGATCGATAACATTTACAACAATACTTCAAAGGACAGCACCATTAAATACTTGTCTGTTCGATTTTGTACAAATTCAAAACGCCCGTTATGATTACAAAAGTATCAAATGTTTTAATATTTTCGCTTTTGAATTTTAACATTTTTTAAATAGAAGTCGATGATGTAAACGAAGTCTCATGCACATCATCAGATCACACAGTGACTGGTTATGACAATTATATTAATTTGTTGCTATTGGCTATGGCGTGGAGCGAATTATTGAATTAATTACTCGTTCTTGCAATAGCTATGTTGTCAGAGCTTACTGATTTCCCTTCTTATCTACCTCCTTCCCCTCCCTCACCTCAATTTTCCCAATGCCGGTTGGGTTTCTAATAAGCAGACTAACAAAAGATTGTCCTTGAAAGCTCGAGAACTGAAAGGAGTGGGGATGCTGGTAGGGGGGGGGGGGGGGGGGTAAACCGTTTTTGGTTGCTATTTTAAGCAAGCAAGCAAGCAAACAAACAAACACACAATCAAGCAAACAAAAGCATTTGGGCCAGATTGTTCAGTGCAGGGTAAATGTATCCTGTGTGCAGACGTTTCCTATTTGCTATTTTCCTTTTCCAAGTGTAACAAAGGAAATAAAAGACGTCCGAACGCAAGCTAGCATGGTAAAGGTAACCAAGTGCTATTTTTTAATTGTTGCCCAAAATGCAACACTGTGGGTCCCTGGAAGGTTCTTTTCTCTTAAAACTTCCATTCTCGGAGTAAATTAACGTTAAATTGTTGAAAATACAATCTTAGTTTCAAATTTCGTTCGAAAACGTGGAAATAACATATTTCTGTGTTGAACAAAACAGGATATAATTGTTATCTCTGATCATTTTCGCTTTTAAATTTCCCGAGGTCCGCCATGTTGGATTTCATAACGTCATACGGTTGCCCAATTGTTTCACATAAATGAACTTCTGCTTAAGCCTTGTTTACACGTACGACGCAAGCAAAAGAAACCAACGTGTAAACCGGAGCAACGCAAGCAAAAACGCAAGTACAAGAAAAGGAATTCGTTCCTTTTTCTTGTGCTTCCGGAGTTGCGTCGCCCGTGTAAACAGGGATAAAGCAAGCATACGCACAAGAGAAGAACAAGCAACAACATCTCCTTGTCGCTGAATACTTCCTCGGCGTCCACCATCACTGCGCCTGCGTATATCACCTTGTGCTTATGCTTATCGCACGTGTAAACCAGTCTTTTGATGACAGTGGAAGCAACCGTATGAGGACATAAAAACCAAAACGGTGGTGCGCGGGAAATTTAAAAGCGAAAATAGGCGATAATCATATCTACCACTCTTAAATGTTATTTCTGCTAGCTTTTCAAAGTGAAATTTAAGAATTTAGACAATATTTCTAACAATAGTGGAGGTTCCCTTTAACTTTTCTCTGAGCAGGCAATCGAAAAGCGTGAGGCATCGAAAGTGTTGATCCCCGCGGGCGAAGCTGGGGCCTCACAACTATTGCGTGTCCCACTTTCCTTTATACACTTGCTAGCGCTCTAGACATTTCGTGTCCCCGCTCCTGCGATTTTATACGCTCGTCGCTTCGAATCTCTTATTTATTCAACCACTCAGATTGTGCGATTGTATAGCGAGTTTTCAAGGTGGCCTAACGTAAAAGTGCGTTCACTCTCCGTTTATACACTCACCGTGGTCTAGGCGAGACCTTTCGTTTGAACAAATAATGCAATAAAGAGCAAGGCCGATTTCACAGGAAACTATTGTTCCCGTTTGGAGACCGCGCGCATTTGCATAACAGACCAACTTCAAAAAAAAAAAAAAAAAAAAAAATAGAAATAATAAAAAAAAAAAAAATTATAATAATAATAATATAATAATAACAACAATAATAATAATAATAATAATAATAATAATAATAATAATAATAATAAGGGGGACTGGGGAAGACCGCCATGGCGCGCGGACGTGTTCTCTGAAGTTCTACACAGAATGAATTTTTTCTCAGCTAAATGAGTAAGTCTGGCAGCACTTCTGGATCAAGAAATCGACTAACAAGGTTGTGAAAGCTTTCCTTACGACAGAAGCAGTATTTCTGTACTCTTATGGGCAGAAAGCGTCCGAAGCAAGGATCGAGTTCATCCGTAGATGAAGATGACATGGCCGCCTCGAAGTTTAAATCGCTACAGAACTCTATAGATGGTTTAAACAAAGAGGTGACGGACGGCTTTGCGAACATCCATACTGATATAGACAACCTCCGCTTCGAATTCAAGACTGAAATTGAGGGAATTAAATCTACTATTAAAGATATCGAAAGAGGTTTGGAGGCAACGCAAGAAGATGTCGAAAGCGTAAAGGAGGACGTGAAGAAGGTTGCTGAGGACTTTTTGGAGAGTACTAACACCTTGAGCGGAAAAATTGTCAAACACGAGCAGCTCTCAAAGAGCCCTGAAGTCACTGAAGCCTTGAACGCAAAAATTGTGAAACTTGAAACCCAGCTCAAGCAGCAGGAAGAGGAAAATATCAGACTCGAACAGTACACGAGAAGAGAAAATCTTCGCTTCAACAACATATCGGAAATAGAGGATGAGGACTGTAAATTAGTTATTCAAGATATAATTCAGCAAATGGGGATTGACTTATCTACAATTCGATACCATGCTGTGCATAGAGTTGGAAGAGGATTGGAAGGAAGACACAGACCTATTATAGTACGTTTTGTAAGTCGTGAAGACAGAGAGCTTGTATGGTCCAAACGAGGTTAAACAATTACCTCAGTTCAAAGAGGCCTACATGACGGAGGATTACGGCCGGGCGATCCAAAAAGAGAGACAAATCTTAATTAAAGCTATGATGAAGGTCCGAAATGATGGAATGGATAACGTAAAGGTAGTAGGCAGATTTCTGGTGGTGAACGGAGAGAGATTTGATTGCAAATCGATCCCGGACAATTTAATGTGACTTTAGCTTTAGTTTTAGTAAAAATGTCTTGAAGGTTTTCAGTCATCAAACATATTTGATGAGTACGGTAACACAAATGGTGCTCGGGAGGTTTTATCTGAATATTTATCCTTTAGACTGCCTCCGAAGTCTCAAATTTAGTTCTATATTATGTCGTACAAAACTCTACAGATTTACTTGATCTTTTTGTGCATATTAATTTCCCAGTTGTATGAGAAAAAATCCCTTTGTGGATGTTTTGAACACCTACAAAACCTCAAGGGAAAACGGCCCACTAATAAAATATTTTAATTGTAATGTTAGTATGTTGTACTTGTGTTCTTCTGCGTGCATATTTAAATCTTTGTTTGCTTCGTGTGTATTAATTCCAACCTTCCCCAGCTACCTTTTTTTCGCTCCGTGGCTGCGCGATTTGCAATGGGCAATATAAACTCAATTATAAATGAGTCTCAGTATCAGTTGTCTTAATGTGAGAGGACTAGGTGACAATTTGAAAAGAAGAGAGCTCTTCAACTGGCTTAGAATGCAAAGACACTCAGTCTACATGCTGCAAGAAGTTCATTGCTCTGAAGGCACAAATTCCATGTGGACCGCAGAATGGGGATATAGGACAATTTTTAGTGGGCAAGATAGCAGTAAGTGTGGGGTTGCCATTTTGTTTAACAACACCTTTAGCTTTGAAATCCGAAAATTTTTCTCTGACCCAAATGGTAGATTTATTATTTGCGACATTGAAACAAAACAGAAATGTGTTACTTTGGCCACATTGTACGCGCCTAATGTTGATGACCCGAGTTTTTTTGAGCTTTTCTTTGATCAATTACACGACTTTGAGTGTGACGAAATCATTGTAGGTGGAGATTTTAATCTTGTTTTCAGTGAACATAGAAATGCTGTAAAACATCTGGTTATAACCTTTAAAAATAACGCCTCTTAGGAAAGCATCAACTACGAAAGTTTTCTTGATAAGTTTCTAAAGGCCAAAAATACAAATAAGATAGTACACAGAAAACTTATAGAAAAGAAACGAAAGCAGCCCGTGAATAGCCAAACGAAATGGTCGGAAGACTGCATGATAGAAAAAAATGAACCTATTGACTGGAAGACTGCTTACGGGCTGCCCTTTAAATGTACGAAAATCTCAAAACTTCGCGTTTTCCAATTTAAACTGCTACACAGGAGACTTGCCACTAATGATTTCTTAAAAAAAAAATAAAGCTAAGGGATAACGATCTTTGCAATTTCTGCCAAATTGAAGAGGAAACTCTCATCCATCTTTTCTGGAACTGTACGGTAACGTCCGGTTTCTGGCATAATTTTAGACAATGGCTGCTCAGAAACGAATCTTCTGTGCGTTCTCTTGAGCTAACCCCTTCCTTGGTCATAGGCTTAAAGACCCACCCACTTTTTTGCAAAAATTTTTACTTTTTATTCTTAGTCGCAAGACTCTATATCTGGACTTGTAGAATACAAATGACTCATCCTACAATTGACACGTTCCCCCTTGTCTTGTTTTTTTTCTTTCTTGCCTTTTGCAGAGTATGTGCCACGTGGGTGGAACGGTAGCTGGTGTGGATGCATGTTTAATTAGTATAATTATTTAATATCACGTATCTGTTATGAGAAAAAAATGTAAACATTACGCATTTACTTGACGTGATTGTTGTAACTGTAGTGTGACAGTAATAGTGTTACAACTGTACTGTAATGTAATTACAAATTAATTAATCTAAACAGTGTCGGGAATCTTGTCAGTATTGTAATGTAGTAATGTAGGTATTGTAAGTATTGTTTAGTGTAAGCATTGTAAGTATTGTAAGTAGTTATTTAGTATTGCAAAATAAAAAAAAATGAATAAAAAAAAAATAATAATAATAATAATAATAATAATAATAATAATAATAAATTAATTAATTAACAAAAACAGACTGCTAGGTTGTCTAAATTTCTTTTGTCCTGTATTTCAAATGGAGACGCTAGTTACATTATCACGTGTTCTCGTCAAGTTGTCTTGCTTGCTGTTATTGTGATAAAAGGTTTATTACGACAGCGTTCCAGTACCAATTATTTATATGAACTCCTCTGATACCTCCAGATTTCTTTCAAGCCGCCTTTCTCCCTGTTAAATTAATCATGGACCGTTTCGTTACGTTATAGCAGTCGTACGCTGAAATTAAGGGTGCGTTTCTTTTGCAAAATCCGAATCCGGATTTTTCATCCATGATCACAAGGAACCGACGAATCTTCTTCAGGTAAGGATTCGTCGGCTCCTTTGATTCACCATGACCCGGGTGATCTGGGATCAAAAATACGGATTTTGTTTTCCAAAGAAACGCACCCTAAGAATAATACAAGGTCTCGCCTTTTGCTTTCTCGGGATTCAGATGATTAGTTAGTTGAACTTATCTCTACCGTCACCCTAGACGTTGTTATTTTATTTTATTTTTTTATTTGCAAAACATTACTAAGTACTCTTACCTTACATTGCTTACTTACAGGACACTGCTAAACTTACAAAATATTTTTGCATCCCATAGATTGCTTACAATACAGTACGTACTGACAATACATCGCCCTAGACTCAAGCCGTCTTCTTAATATACGCCTGACTGGACTCATATGAAAACGGACCTTGAGAAAGTCTACCAGTAGCCCGTTAGGTTGTCGTTTGGACATTTTCACATGACTTCGTCTCGCATTTCACCGCAAATGTTAATAACTCAAAAAGTGACTGTACGTTTGACGGTCATAACACGCACGAGATAATAATACTTGTAGCGGATACGACCATTGTTATCAGCTTGTTTACAAAGAGGTGCTATGCTGTGAATTATGTAATATGATAATATTAATTAAGAAGTTGGTGGTGTTCACGTGCTAAGGAATTTACTTCCATCATCATGTTAGGTTAGGTTGTCGTTTGGACATTTTGCTATGCTGTGAATTATGTAATATGATAATATTAATTAAGAAGTTGGTGGTGTTCACGTGCTAAGGAATTTACTTCCATCATCATGTTAGGTTAGGTTGTCGTTTGGACATTTTCACATGACTTCGTCTCGCATTTCACCGCAAATGTTAATAACTCAAAAAGTGACTGTACGTTTGACGGTCATAACACGCACGAGATAATAATACTTGTAGCGGATACGACCATTGTTATCAGCTTGTTTACAAAGAGGTGCTATGCTGTGAATTATGTAATATGATAATATTAATTAAGAAGTTGGTGGTGTTCACGTGCTAAGGAATTTACTTCCATCATCATGTTAGAGCCATCCGTAACCAAAAAAAGAGACTTTCAGTACACTTATCGAGACTTAAATAACAACTGGATTATTAAATTTAGCAACCGATCCTCCGAAATCTCAGCGTCCCAAGTCCTTCCATTGTCCATTGCTTCAATTCGCCATAATGACTGATTTTGCGGTATGTGACTTCAACGAAGTGTTGCTAAGAATAGCTGTCGAAGATCAAAATAACCGCTATCCGTGAGGCTGGTGACACTGCTGGCGCACTCAGAACACACCTGTTGAAGATCGAAGGGTTCATCTCAGATGAACAACACAAAAGCTGTCAATCTGTAGCACGTAAGTAGAAAACTGATTTATGTATCCAGATTACAAATTATCAGGTAAACCACTTTTCAGTCTAACATAGTCCCAAGCGCTTCTATTGCTTTTCTGGTTTGTTCCAGTACCGCAGAAATCTAAAGTAACCTTGTTGTTTTCAAGTTTGCGCCTTCCGGCATTAAAGTCGATGGAAGGCGCAAAATTGTAAACAACAAGTACGTACGTACAGCTTTACTCTCTGATCTTAGCTACAAGAATTCAGTCATTCGTACTCGTTGACCGTGATGGCATAGCGTGGAAGTGTAAAGAGCTTATTATGAAAACCTTTCTGTCTGGTGTATACAGCGTTCGGTTCTGAGTTTATAATAACAGCGAAGGTTATTTGGGGTATTAAATTGGGAGACAAACTCAAAAGTTTTGCCAGGCGTGAGCCAGCAAGTGTGGTAAAGTAAGTCACATCAGTGGGAATGAAGCAAATTGAAAACATTTTCCAAGCCTAATGTGTTTATAGTGCTATTGGGATTATTATTAGCTGCACGCCCGTATGAAAGAACTTAATTAGACGTTTTTTTTTTTCGCATAGTAACAAGATAGCAGAGCTAATAGGACGTGAATGTTCAATCCACCGAAGGACAGGTTAACGGTAAGCATATTGAATTTTTAACTTGCAAAACGTCATGTACTAAGAAGACATAGAGGAGCCGAGAAATCGTAACCGCAAAGTTATTTCAGTTAATTTGTTACTTCAGGACTGATTTGGCTTGGACCTGAAAACCATCGCTACTTGTGGAAAGAGGGAAACATAGAAACCCTTTTCACATTAAAGGGTTTTAGCAAAAATGGAGTCGAAGATATTGCTTATTCCGGACGAATGTCAGTTACAGATTTAGGCCTGTTCATCACAAGAACTGATCTTTGGTTATCATAACTTAAGAGTAATTTTTAAAAAATTTCAAATTAGATCGTACGCACGCTGACTCAACAAGGTGTAAACACGTGTGTTTGTCTCATTTCCGGCAAAGCCATCTAAACTTACTTATTGAGGGTAAGTATATAATACCCAGCGACTTTAACTGAATTAGTTTTTGTTTATGCAAATTCAATGCCGCAAGTAAGTAGGGTTTTTTCCCTTGCATGACCTTTGCGTTCAGCCATGCGTCAGTTTGTCAGATAAATTATTAAATACAGCAGAAAGTCACGTACAGTTGGATTAAGAATCTGTACGCCCTTAAAATAAAAAAAAACTACTGCAAAGCAGATTCTCATCTGGAAAAAAACATCCGCATTGAATTCGAAAAGGCCCTTCTCACAGGGGAGATGGAGGCCAATTTTCGGGAGAGGGGGTGTATTCGAAATGTTGTCTTTCTGCTCCCCTTTCCTTATGGGCAAAGAAAATGTTTTCTTTGTGCCTCGAAGAGTGCAGGTAGGGAGCCATAATTGCTGTGTGACGTAATGACTCTTGCACTTCTTATCAAGTTGGTCGCTTCGCTTTGAGAAGGTGATGCTGTCACTTCCTGCAGCCTTACGTGTAGATGTTTTTTCTGATTACGCGACTGCTGTGCATTTACGCGACCTCGATCTGTCACTCTTCCTTTATTAGCGCCATTGTATTGCCATTAATCTATGAATAAAGTCGAACCTCCCTTTGCGACCACCTCTCGTAAGCGACCACCTCTCATTAGCGACCACGTTTCCAAAATACCAATAGTTTTCAAGTCAAATCACTATAGATGGAACGGACCACCTCTCGTAAGCGACCACCTCCCGTAAGCGACCACTTTTAGAGATGATTTTTTAAAATTTTCAATTGATTTTAACCTCCCGTAGGCGACCACTTGACACACAATCTGCTGTATCTCTTACGGGGGGAAATTTTTAAAATGTGTCGCTGTAACATATTGGCTCAAATCATTACAGCACAGCCGAAGCTACGTCAACTGAATTATGTAACGAACCAACAAACAAACGCTAAAGTTGTAGATGTTTTACGCTTGAAATGTAACATTGCAAAAATGCCGTTTACTGTTTGCCCCTTAATCAGGCAGTCTAAAGAAAAGTTATTTCTTTGGGTTTCGATAAGCACTGGCAAAAGGGTTTGGTCTCTGCAATTACCATATGTAAATTACCCGAAATTTAGACCCCCTGTGGTCTGACCTCTGGTAAGCGACCACCTCCCGTAAGCGAACACATATCCTTGACATTATGGGTGGTCGATTACGGGAGGTTCGACTGTATTAAAAATTCGGTTTCACAGCTAAATGTGTTGATTAAACAACATTAATCCATCGTCGATTCTCCGCTTTTGCCCACTGTTAAATCCATGAATTAGGGCATACTGTATACGTATTATTAGTGTTACTGTTATATTATCATTACTTTACTATTAGAATCATTCAGTAATCGTTTAAAAAACCCATCTGCCAACCTCGTTCCCAGGGTCTCTTCTCTTCCCGCTCCTTGGGACGGGAAGAGGAGAGACCCTGGGAACGAGCTAACCTAGCGGCATGCACAATTTTAAAGACACATCTTTTTAAAATTTAATAAACAAGAAATCCTCATCGGATTTTTAAAGCTTTCGTCGTAACCCAACTCCCACAAAATGGTAAAGGGTAGGGGGGTTAATATTTGGAGAGGCTCATATATGAAATTTTGATTATCCCCCCTCACCCCTCCTCACACACATACACTCAGCAAAACAAAATGTTTTCTTGTGTGACAAAGTGTGCGGGTAGGGGAATGGAAAACAATAATCAAATCAAGCTTTATTTGCGCTCAATGCGCTAAGGGTAATTTCAGCCCCAAACTCACGTCACAAGAGCGAAAGGTAGTATGGATAGCTAAAAGTCCTTGACGGTAACATAGGATGGGAGAAAGTACCATACACATTTAATCTTGTAATTCATTTCCTTTAGTGGCGGGTCATAGCTGCGTTTGGTAAAGTAATTCAATTCAGTAATAAATTGGCTATGTCGCCTCGGCTTTCACAATGGCTTTATAGACCTAAGTCAACTTAGCCCTTGATCAAATGGGGGCAAAAATGAAAACTCCAAATAATCCCTAGGGCTTCCAACAAAACCCCAAAACATTCTAAAAACATTAGAAATTGAAAAACAAGTGTGTTCGCAGAATGTTACCCGTAGAGCTACGCGGTTGGGATACGCGGGCACTACCACGAATTTTCAGATTGGTTTGAAAATCCACCCCCCCCCCCCCCCCCCCTTTCTCCCGAAAAATATATCCCTTCTTTATTCTTTATAAATCAAGGCACATTAAAAAAAAAAAGTTACCTAATTTTCTTACCCAAAAATATTCCGGAATTGAAAATTTCAAGCCCTAAAAATCCTTCAATCATCCCGTCACTTGAAATCCGGAGCCGGTCAGAATAAACTCATATTTTAGAAAAGCAAACATCGACGGCCTATTTGAGAACGTAAGCAGCATCGGGTTTCTAAGTATAGCAGTATTGTCACAGACTCCATTTTGTCACATTTTGTGATGTATGAAGACAGTTTGACAAAGCATAAAGAAAATGTTTTGTCCTTGGTACCAGTTTCCGTCACTTTGCAGCAGTTACACTTGGACAGATTAATAGAACAATTCTATATCACTTTTTATTATATGGCTGGCTCTGCGAGCGGGCAAGATGACTCAAATCCTGCGCTGTGATTGGTTACCCGAGCGGGCAAGATGGAGCTATCTTGCCCGCTCGGGATTACCCGTTGCCCGTTCGCTTGGCATGGAAAGTTTAATCCCAACAACAATGCAGTCTTTCCTTCGATTTTCTCGTTGTTTTGGGGGAAAACGCCCACTAAAAAGTTCGGTAAACTCTCATCATTTACCTAAAGGAAAGGAAAGAGAATGGAATCGTCCTGATGTAGTGAAAATTTTGTTTCAGCTACAATCTGAATGTGAGTTGAACTGGTGAGTTGCTCTGCGTGTAGTATTTTAGATAGAGTTGATTTTGTAAAACTTATTGTCTCAAGCCGAGTGCCAAATTGATAAATTCTCTAGGTTTGCAATGACTGTATTTAAATCATAGCGTAGCGGAAGTTGCGTTAAGTGTTTAGAGGAGTTCAGAAAAGTATTTTTCTCAAGTTCGCCGAAGAAGCTCATGTTTTTAATTTAGCCGCGTCTTGCTTGTTGTAAACAACAGAATCTTATCAACGTTTCGCCAAGTTTTCTGATTTACCCGCTCTTTTTTTCGGCTAATGTTTGCATATAAACTCAAAATCTGTTGTTTCATTCAAGAATTAATGATTGGAAGCCGAAAACTGTGTAAAAATGTTTATTATTTACGCCACCGCGCGATCTGCTGAAAATGGCGAGTTTGCCTGATTCTATTCAAATCTTCCCGTTCTTGCGAAAATCTAAATTTTTCGTTTTCCCTTTAAGCCATTATAAAGTTAGAGCACTAAGATAATTTAGGATTCCTTGTTTTCCACGATTACACGCTAATCCAAAAATGGACTGAAAATAAATTTTGCACCGGCCGGCTATGAAGAATTTCTTTCAGAGTAGAGCAGTTTCATGTCCTGTTTTGTTTTGTTGTTGTAGTTTTAACTTGAAGGTAAAGCCATATAATAAATCCTTCATTGACCAAGCTTGTTCGATCAAGATGGCTGGATATTGGCCTCGTTCTCTTTTTGCGTTTTCATGGACCTCGACTTCGTCTCGGTCCATAAAAACGCAAAAAAAAGAACTTGGCCAATATCCAGCCATCTTGACCTCACGCTTGGTCAATAACGCAGATATACAACAATAATGGTCTCAAAAATATGCCCTAACGCCTTAACATTTGTGAACAAGTTATGGTCATTCGATAGAACAGGTTACCATAGCAACGGCATGACCAATTAAAAACAGCCCTAAATTTACCTTTAAGTCATGGTTATAACTCAAACACGAGCCCAGTGACCCTCATTTTTGTTATTATGGATCTGTAATCAGCATGTTAAGATACAGTTTTTTGCAAAGTTTAAAATAAATAATGGTGGCTTATCTAAACATGCTGATTACAGTTACCATTATTGTTGCATCAAATGATAAAGAGTGGTAGTACTGATCTGTCAAAGTGTGAACGCTGGAAAGTCATGGACACCATTGCCAGCTATCTTGAATTAAGAAACCGTGCAAGCTCGATTGATGATTTTGACGAATTTTAAGGCTTAACGCTCATGCAGGAACACAGTATATATCTTAGTGCTAATGTTTCAAAATTAGTGAGGGATTTATATCATTCTTCATGCACAAGATTTCTTCCGTGTTTTTGATCTTCTGTTTTTTGTTTTTTTTTTTATTTCAAACCGAAATATTGGGCACCAGAGTGTCTTTTTATTTCTATTTTCTTCTTTCCCCTGTGTACCTTACCTCTGCCATTAGTATAACTTTAATGTGCTATTTTACATTTCTGTCTCAACTCCCCGCCTTAATTCGTCCTCTTCGAGGACGTTAGCCTGTTCAAATGCTAGACAATATATTTCCATCATCATGGTTAGCCATCCGTAAACACCCGTCCGTACAGTAGGTATGTTAAAAGAATACCATTTTCTATGGAAGGTCTATGAAAGGGTTACCTTTTCTGTCAATGAGCTCGAGATTTCTATCGCGTAATCACGCATAGAAATCGAGAGCGAATAATCTAATTGTCTCCGCACTCTGTTAGGCTACTCGCTGTACTCACTATCTACAACAGAATAGATTGTGAGTAGCGTAGCCAATAAGAGACCAGCATTCGTGGTAGAACAATTTATACTAAAAAGGGCTTTTAAGGGTTTGGTCTCCCAGGGTGGAGTCGTCTTGTTGAGTTCCCCCTCTCCTACCCCCTTTAGCAGCACTGACGTAGCCTCTTCAATGGGGCAAAGTGCTGGTTATAAGCTTTTCTATTTTAACTATTTCTATTCTGTTCTAATACTGCACATGTGGTGGATTATTATGCTTCTGTTTATTACAGGCTTTATACTGAAAAGTGGCACGGTTATCAATGGTGAGGCCATTAAACTCAGTCTTCCAAGTAGATCGAGGGAAAAAAAAAGCAAATGAATTTCCTCCAGGGTAAGCTGTCCTTACTGCATTATTACTAGCAGTAATCATAGATTATAGAGTGCGATCGACACCTTAACTTGAACAAATTTGGCAAAATCGTGCAACCTTTCATGTTCGTTTCAATTTGAGTATTTGTTGTTGTTATTTATGTTATGTGGTTTTTTTCTGTATATTACCCAAAACTAGAATTTTTTAGCAGAATATTTGAAGTTTTCTTTTTAAATTAAGAACTGTGTGATCGGAAAAACGTTTCGTCCAATTTCTTTGGAATTGTTGAACAAATGGAAAGAAATGTAACGAAACATTTTTGTATTTTGATTCTTAAAATACTAACGTAAAAGTCTATTATTGAAACCTCGTAAAGAGCGTAAACTCATACCAAGACAAAGCTGTTACCGTATTGTGCTTTGTTACTTATCCCCGGCTTGCGTCGATGTTCAGATGGTCTGAAAGAATTGATAAATCCTTTGAACTTGAGTTGTATGATACGAAGTCTGCTAATGCATGTGCGATCGCTATTCGGATATCAGTGCTTGGTTTGTCTGATTTAGCACGACAGCATGGCTCTTCTTTATCGAAGGTTGATAGTTTGAAAAACATAACCTCGCAGCAACAGCTAGCCCCGAAATCCGAATATCTCACTCCGGGGAACTGAAATTCACAAAAACAGCTTGTCAAACACGAAGAGACAAACGTGACTCTTTGAAACTCACGAGTGAAAAACGTGACTTTTTCCACGAGCGAAAGCGAAGAGATCGGGCCGAGAACCGAGCGATACCCCAGCAAAATTCTAGCGGGGAGGGCATTTTGGTGTCCCTACAGGAATTTCTGGAATGTCAAATCGTCGGGCTACAGGTTAGGAATGGCGCTCAGTCCTACGTCGAACGCAATTAGGAGCGAGTACTGATAAAACTAATCTGCTTTCGGTGTTGTTCAACTGCCTATCGTAGTTTTTATATATCGCGACAAGTTTTCGGCTTTCATAATCTCCCCTTCTTGACATATTCATCCACCCATGCATGAGGTAGCTCACAGCAGCCTTTGATTTTCTTAATAATCTAAAGTTACTGTAATTAATTAACCATCCTAACATCACCCCCAGCTAACACCAAGATTTGATCAAGCAAATAATAAGATCATGTCAAATACACTTTACCTTCTTAACTCCTCTCAGCTCACACCCACTCGAACGGGGCAGGTCTGCGATTGTTTAAGCTACTTGAAACGCTTTTCACCCACAGCAGTCCAGTCAGAACTACACTCATCCGGATGATCATCCTTTACCTACTGTGAAGAAAACAAAACAAAACAAAACAAAAAAAGACACTTTGAAAGCTTTTGGAGTTATTCCATTAAACTAGGTTTATGTGATAAACATCCTGCATACTGCTAAGATTTGAATGTCGATGAGTGGTATATGTTTCACGGCGCACACTGGATGCGACTAGTTCAAGTAGAAAATTTTAGATTTATGGGAATGAACTCTTAGGAAACGCTGGCAAGCACCATATTTCTATTTGGCACATAGAACTTACAGGATAGTTGTAATGATAGTTATTGCAATTAAAGGTCAGATTAAAAAAGCGACCGTTTTGTCTAAGAAATTACCTTCTAGATAGGTAAATGTTTCTGTATTTTTCATTTGAAGTTACCATCGATTATTCAAATTTACTTTTATAAAGCTTTTATAAAGTGCCGGCAATGAAACTGGAACACATTATGCCTTAATTTTAAGAAGGTTTCTTTTGTCATCAAACGTATTCGAAAAATATAATTCTGTGTTTAATTCCCCACACTGGGGAACACTGAGTTCTCATTAATATATAGCTCCGCAAGTTATACCAAAAGCAGGATAAACATTTAGAACATATCGCAATGTCTTTTTTCTCCTCAATGAATATTTTATTATTGAATTTAATTGCCGTAATAAAAAATATGTTATAAGAATATAATATTCTTTGGACAGACCGGCAATTCACCAGGGCCCAGTTGTCCAAAGCTTGATTAAGCTAATCCTTGGTTAACGTGAACTTTGATTCGAGCTTAATTACTAATCAATGAAGACAGTTCAAAAAGATTTTTGTTCCTCAGTTTTGACTTAGACCTTTCTATACCGCTAGCTTTAAACTAACTTTTAAAGGGAGAGTTTCACGGTTCGGCACATGTGCGAACGATAACGTAAGCGCTGTCAAGCCAATTGTTTTTGGTCCAATTAGAAGCGAGTACACAACACCGGCGGGATACGGCGGGCAAGTCTTATAACTTGCTGGCATAAAAAAAAAAAAAAAAAAAACTGACCGGCCAGTGTTTCGGTCACGTTTCAGAAAGAAACAAAAAGGCTGTCCATGTAAAACACATGGGGATTTTTGTAGCGCCGCTTCGTGAATGTCCCATGACATTCAAGAAATGCCAGAACTTTTGCGAACGTATACGGTTTTATTTTAGTACAATGTCGATATCTCGCGGCATCGACCTTTTTTTATTACGCGCGGTTCGAAAAGCCGAGAAGCTCCCTCAAACTTATGTACTTAAATCCAGTATTTCATCAGCATTCAGTGATAAACTTACAATAGTGTGTACGCTCGATAGCCTGATTTTATTAGACCAGCGAGAGGGCGAAGAACGAGAAATCCGCAAGCTTCAAGAAGCGATGCGATCGTTTAGTAACAACAACACTGAGCGTCCTTCCGAGATGCTTGAATGCATTTGAGAAAACTCTGCCGTGGTGGCAAATCAAAACTGCGTTTGCCATTCGCAATGACCATAATTTTATAGATAAATGAATACCTTACAATAGTTTTTGTAGTTTGCCGCAAATCTTTTGGATTCTTTTTCTACTGCCCGCTATTCGAGCCCGTCAATGGACGACTACAACTAACTCGCACATTTGATCTCATATTTATCCGCTTCGCGTCTCAGTGTTGTACAATTTTTTCCATCCAAAGCAAAACACTGATGTTTGATGCTGTTTGTCCTTCGAATTCTCCGTTTTTGACAGTGGACTTCCATATGAACAAACAGTACGATTGAAATCTAGAAAATCCTCGCGAGTTCATCCAAAGCCAGTTGGTGACCTTTGCTATTTCCAGCGAAAGCAGAAGAGTCGCGAAATCGTTGTCTATTTTAAACAGACTTATCTCTTTACCAATTTTCCACGTTTGGTGGACGTATTTTGTTAACCACACGGGATTTCTACGCCACTCCACTCCGTCCGCTTTAACTTCTGTGCTTCCAGAGAGTCCACAGAACGTCCCATCGCCGGTCGGCCGCGACGTCTCCTTGCCGATCCATCGACAAAAATGTCGTTTTCGGATGCTAAAACACTTTTAACCTTACAAAAATCGAACTTGTATTTACAACAGGAAACAAAGATTATAAAAAGTGAAGAACGAAGAGCGGATGATCCAAATTCGGGCGCGATTTCAACAGATTGTTCCACTACAAGCTCGCATCGAATTTAGTGTCGACCCGTACAATTTATTGTTGAGCCGGTCTGCTCGCGCATGCGCTTGACCGTGAAACTCGGCCTTTAAAAACATTTTTAAGTAAGCGAGATCAAAACCTCGGTTAATTTTTAATCGGGGATTGGCGTTTATCGGCTTTCGAACAACTTATTGTTTTAGCGCATAAGCGCATAAGCGTTCTCTTCAATACATTTAACGTAACGTTTTGATTTTAAACCGAGTTGGTTTTTGAATTACAACGGTTCTATCATTTGGATTTTTGTCCCGCGTTCCAGTACCAATCCTTGTTGGAGTTTACAATTTAGCTGAGTAATTTTGAAGGCATTTTTCAAACTGGCTTTCACTAAAAATTAAGTCCCGAAACGCTTACGGTAATTCTATTAAGATTGCAAGTTTTAATGGCCTAAGAGCTGAGTTTCGATTTCCAAGGTCGCGTATCAATGGAAACCACGGTAAAATGGGTATATTATGATCGATTTTGTGGTCAAACATCTGAAGACCGGGGAAATAGAAGAATACAAAGAAGTACCGTGTTACTATAATTAAACTTGGTCTGACATCTTACGTTGTTTTATACTGATTTATTTTACAGAGCGGCACAGAGTATTTCATTACCTGGAATAAATACTGATAACCACAATGGCCTCTTCCAAAACTGACGGTATGTAAAAAAGTGAATTGTTTATTATAAATATTTTAAACCCGTTCACACATTACTGTCTTTGGACTCTATGAGTTCACATCATGATGAAAACAAATTTTAATTTCGGATGTAATAAGCCTTGTCGGCTCTGCCAGATACAGGCTCGCAGGAAAAGTCCTGCAACTGAACGTCTTAGCAGGCTAAGAAAATTACTTTTTCCCCAAGATGTACAAAAATCTAGAACATACTTCATAATCACGTAGTTGGCTTTACATCACTTGCTGTCTTTAAGTTGGATCCACCCTGCTGGCAGTCAAACAGCTGGTAGCCCCAACTTATCTTAGACTGTAAACTGAACACTGTCCCGGCATTCTAGATTTGTTGGGGAATCACGTTTTTCCTTTCAATAGTTGGAACGGTACGCAATAAGGGGTTTTCACGGCGACCATGATCGAGGCACATGCGGTTCTATGTTGGGCAAACTCCAATGTGACAAAAAATAAAATTTTATGACTAGGATATTAGCGTTTTACTCCTTGGAAGGATAAAGTAAGGACAATTTTATAATCACAATTTCTTACTTAATTTTCGGTTGGTCTACCGTGAGGGACTGTTCGGTGTACGTTAGACATTGCCTTTTCATGGGAACAGCACTGATTTCACCCTTGCAGGCCACATTACATGGGCCCAGGTTGCTCACGTTCTGCAGGATCCTTTTATTCCTGGAATATCATTAAAAAAAACATCGCAAAATATCTTCAATATCGATTACTATCGAGATTGTAATTCGTTCAACATTAACGATAATAATTTAACAGGCTACAAAGTTACAAGATAAAAAATGTACGAGATAAAAATAAAAACAATAAAATTAAGTAAAAACTACATTTTTGAGAGCTTGCTTTAAAAGCAAGAGTGACTTAATGTCCTGTAGAGATTTATGGAGGTTGTTCCAATCGGCAAGACTATGATATAATATGCGGTACATGCCATAATTACTGCGAGTATTGTAGGGATGAAGGTGACTTATTCTCTTTGTATTAAATCAGTCTGTCAGCCCATTTGCGTACTTAAACACATATTTTCGTATCGTACTGTACGTACATTCCTTTAACCTTCTCTGTTAAATTCGTCTCGGTGAGATTGGACGTCTAAAATAGTGGAAATTAAACCACCATAATGAAAGAAATTCACCCAAACGAAGAATAAGGGTAAAAGGTAACCTTCATTTTTTGAGGCCCTTACAAGGGGTCTTTAGAAAATTAGTTCATAAAATATAAGAGAACAGAACTGAAGTTAACCATTACCGTGAAATTCCGAAAATAAGCCCCGGGACTATATTTTTCAAGGCTCTTATTTTTCGGAGAGGCTTATATACGGAGGGAAATTTGCGTTACAAAATCGGCTGGACTTATACTTGGAGGGAATTTTACGTCTCAAAATCGATTAGGCTAGTTCCCTGCTAGCAGAGACCTCTTTTCCGTTGAATTCGCTGAACTGACGGGCGCAAGGAAGAGACCTCTGCCCTAGGACGAAACGGACTTTGATTCAACCGCCGTCCGTAGTCGTGGACGACGCTTACAAAACGCATGCTCCCAGAATTGTCTGCTGACCGTGACTTGAGTCTACTGCCTCTCGCGCATTCGTTTACAGTTACTCCGCTCTCATTTAGTGAGCCCGCATAGTTACATGGCATCACGTGACGGCTCAGCCGTTAGGTAACTGCGGCGCGTGCTCAACACAGTCCGTTTCGACCCAGGGTAGAGGTCTCTTTTCCTCGCTCCCGTGAGTTCAGGGAATACAACGGAAAAGAGGCCTCTGCTAGCAGGGAATTGGGCTAGCTTATAATTGGAAGGAAATTTTTGTCAATAATTTTGTACTGTTCACGGAGTTTTACGGAGTTTTTACTGAAACTCGCCAGAACGTAGATCTTTCTAAACACTCAGCCATACAGACTTAAAACACAACAGCAAATTACTTTAATTATTAAAAATGCAATACTTAGTTCAAAGCTAAGGTAAGGTAACATCAATAATAAACCCCCTGGCACAGATTTTAGGCCCCATGCTAAAAGATGAAACAGATCATTCTATCGTCGCAAAGATAACAGGTGAAAAGCGAGGAGCACCAGAGAGAGTTTGGGTGCAGGGTGGTGGAAGAAAACTTCCCTGCAAGTACTTTGTCTTTTGACCGAAGAAATCTAAGGCAAGTGTGAAGAGTGAACTACGCAAACAGAAATAAACAATAACAAATTTTGACTGCAATCATTTTGCAAACGGAATAGTTTTTGACAAATAGAAAAACAAACTATGTGTTACAGTACCGTTGCTGCTTTGGTTGTTTTGTATTTGAGGGCAATTTGTAAGTATAAGCCCCCGGGACTTTATATTCGGAGGGAGTTAATTTAACGGAGGGTTTTTTTGCGTTTCGAGTTTGTAGAGGCTTATTTGGGTTTCTTTCGTTACAGCACTCCGCATTGAATATGACGCGTACATCATTCACAGCAACCTCGACATGGAGTGGGTGAGAGAAATTCTTCTTCCAACGCTCGAGCAGAAGCATGATTTGAACTGTTGTATACTCTACAGAGATGCTGTCCTTGGAAAATCAATGGCAGAAAACCTGTCCCAGAGTATCTACATGTCCCGCAAAAGTGTTGCTGTTTTGTCAAAAAACTTTTTCAAAAGTCGGTGGTGCCAGTATGAATTAGAGGTAGCCCTTGATCGACGTTTGAAATTAAGAGATGACAGTTTGATCATTATAAAACTTGACGACTTTGATACCAAGGTACTACGTAGACGCTTCCCAACGGTACCCTATATAGACTGTTCAAACTCTGCTAAAGATAAAACGTGGGAAACGAAGCTTGTTAACTGTTTAAAGATACCAGTACCAGGTAAGGTAAACACCAGTGTTGTTCTGATTTAGTGTACGACGACTGGATTTTCGAATGACATAAGTATGGGTGACTTTGTGGGCCTGATGACTATATTTTCAAATTCGCCTTTCAGCGATTTGTGCTAAGTATTGATACAAACCTACCAACCGATAAAATAATAATTATGATTACTGTCCCACGGACGTGGTTGTGCTGTTCTAGGTTTGGGGTAGTGAAGTAACTCTCAGGTGAATAAGTGACGGCAGGAGCTAATTCCACTTTTGAGGATTATCGGTTGTTATTAAATTCTCAGCCTCGGATATTGCATTTCTAGCGTTCTGATTGGTTCACTAAATCTCGCTTATCAGCTCATATACCGTAGTTTGACCTTATATGGAAAACGAATTGTTGAGGCCTCAAATGTAATAAATGTCCCTAAATGTAATAAAGGTCCTAAGAGTAATAACTTGCGGCCCTAAATGTAATAAAGGTCCTAAGTGTAATAACTTTTGGCCTTAAATGTAATAGAGGTCATTGACTGAGTCCCATCACGGTTTGACCTCATGTCTTTAATGATTGAATAGTGATGGCGTCATCAGTCAGGCAAATGGCCAACATTCCCTTTCCTTTGCTAATTTCCGCTTCAATTTATTTTGTCAATGTCTTTTGGCAGCAGCATACAACTTAAAACGATCTTGCTTCATCGTGCTCAAATAATGGAAAGTTAACGCGAATTTTCGAAAAATTTGCGTTAATTTCCACGTAC
>NW_028145438.1:235000-315000 GCF_977016875.1 Pavona decussata | reverse complement strand
TTCTTCTCAAGATTTTAAAGAATCGTTTACCCTGAGCACTTTTCCTCATCTTGTGCCATTCAAGTCTGTAATGACACCTTCCAGTCAGAAGAATCGTCTATACGTAGGTGATATTGTCATAGCCATTGAACAAATTTAAGAAGCTCCTGACCCCTGTTTTATTTTAGCAACAGGTTCCTCTGGGAAGCAGACACCATGGTCAAAGATAAAACAATTTTTCAAGAAATCTAGCGCCGGTAATTCATCATGTAAGTTATCATACATACTTATAAACCTACTGAGCCGGTACTCTCAAATTTTATTCATCCAGACCTAACGGGGTTTGTCCAATTCAAGGAAGGTACACTGAAGAATGATTAAATTGCAAAAAGGGAGGAAATATTGTGGTCATCTTCAGTTGCAGTTAAATGCATGTTCAGTAAATAATAAACCGCCGTCGTCAGGTCTGGATAAAGGTATTTCATGTGTACATGTCATACTTTTCATTTTACTGAACCGGGTAGTGTTATATGTCATCGTGTTGTATCCAACCCCAACACAATCTCTGATCAGCAGGTGGGCGCCAGGAGAGACTCTGGAGATTTCGAAAAAAAAAATATCCTTTTTTGGATTGGCTGCCCCGTAACGGTTTGCATTGTTTTACTACAGAAATCCTGCGGTAATAAAATTCCAGTTCCCCAGAGTCTCCCCTGGCGACCAACTCCTGGCCAAAGAGCCTGAGGACTCTGGGTACGGGATTGCACCAATATCTGGCCTCTTTGATTCGCCTGGGCACTGAAGACCTTCTTGAGTTTCTTCTTGACACAACATACAGAGTTTCCAGTAATTGAAAATTAAGAATGATACCCGTTTGGGATGAGAAAATAAAGAAGAAGCACATACCGAATTTCCAGAGAATCAAAATGGCGGACGGTAAGTACTAAGCCCACAATGCACATTAAGACTATGTACCAATATCTTTACATTAGCGTATAGCAAACAAACCACTCCTGTAATATCAATTTATGTAGAAAACTGTATGATAACATTTTATTTAGAGTTTTTTTTAAAGAACACTTTTATAGACTGATACACTTAAAGAACTGGATTTTATTTAAAACTTTGCAACACTTCCGGTTAAGGCTCTATATGTCCACTTTTGTATCAGCAAATGGTTTTGAAATAAGTGTTACAATATTAATTTTGATTAAACAGTACGGAAATAACAAAAAAACAGTCTTTTTAATGATTTAGTGACTGTCTTTGATCATTTCAAGTGAACACTATGTTCATTTCCGGTCAAGATGGCGGCTTTTAAAAAACAAACAACAACAACAACAAAACACCCACAATTTCAATTAGACTTTATTTTGGTGCTGTTTGCATATCTGTAAACAGTCTACACATATCTCTGATCATTTCCCGTAAGTCTGGTACTTTTGTTTCAAACTTCACAGTTCCCACCAAAATCTGCACATATCCGCATGACCAACAGGGCCAGTTAGAAGACGAACCGTTTATTTTTAAGACGTTAAGTTTTCATTTGTTTAAAACCACAAAGCGTTAAAACAATCCTCCTTGTTACTCTTATTCTTTCCTCGTTGAAAGGTTTTCGTAGAATCAACGCTTTTTTTGTGGAAAGATGTGAGCTGAATGGTAATGGACATATTGGCTTTTTTTGACAGTGTTGACAGATCCAACTTGATCCACAACATATCCACGCTTGATAGATTTTTTACTAAAAGTTCATGTGATTGGTTCAATGAAAAGTAAGTTAAACCGTAATGGCTTATCCGAATTTTTAGATTGAAAAATCCTTTCCCCCGCTGCGTTTCCCGCATTTTTTAAAGAAATATATGTATATAAAACAGCTTCAAAGTTCTCTTCAGTCGTGTAATAAATCTCTTTTAAAAAAAGCTTGCTCGGGACCTTACTGGTAGAATATCGGCCCTTGCTCTTTTTTCTTTAGCTCTCTCGGTACTGTTAAGACCTGGGGACGATATTCTCCCAGTAATGCCCTCGTGCTTGGTTAACAAGATATATTTATTCCACCGCACACTGACGAAATTCCTGTGCCGTTTATTCGTGATTTGAAGACAATGGCTTATGACGTAATAAAATATTATAGGCTGATTTAGCAACAGAACGGGAACGTCATTTGAGGACGCGAGAGCGTGCGGAATAGTCTGAACGCGATTCTATTTCGACTATCTTATGGGTATTCTCGATGCACGCGCCGTTGTTAACTGACGTTCCCGTTCCGAAACGCTAAAACACTACGCGAACTAGATTCCACTCCATTTTAGAGACAAAAAGACAATTACCTATAATTATATGTTTATATAGTGCACTGCACATTATGGAGATTACTTCGCAGCAATGGCTCAACCAATGCCTTTTACACCTTTTGCCCTTCATTATCTGGAAATAATTTTTTATTAGTGTTAAAAATTAAATCATTTAAGTGTCATTGTCTGAGAAAGTGTTCCAGGGGCCAAAACTTGTGGTCAACCGATTTGGCTGAAACTTGGCACAGAAGTTGGTTGCCATGAGATATGAAAAGCCAATTTGGCTCACTTCTCTGACTTTAAGTTTTAGAGTTTCAGGGGGGGTCTCATTTTTTGCCCTTTGAGCACAAAAAATCCAGCCTTTCAGGGGTCATTTTGAAAGTGCCATAAAACCCAACTTGTAAATTGTGCTGCCAAATGAATTTGACTATGCATATTAATATAATAGAGCTTTCATTTCATGCATGTAACTTTGCCCTCAAGGTATTTGACAGAGAGGAGCCTGGGGCTAGAGTTAAGCCAAAATTAATGTCAAAATTACAACTCAAAATTGCCATTTTTCAAAAAATCAGTGTATCTACCTGCCTTCTTGCATAACATCCCTACCTAAACCATTATTTACTTTAGTGACCCAATTATCAAAATCAGTTGAGAAAAATTTGGCTTATCGCGGTTTGTTGAATTTTTTTTCACAAACACTCCATGCCTCTATAAGGTCATGCAAAATGGAATTTTGGGCATAATTCATGCCATAAACAAACCAAATTGTTGACATGAAGCCCTTATTCTGTATTTAGTCAGTGAAAATGAATTATTAAAGCCAAATGAGTTAAATTGTTTAGAAATACTCTGATTCTTACCTTACAATTGTTCTTAAAGGCCTTTGATTAGCACAACAAATACCCGATTTAGCCAGATTTAGCAAAACAACGTTTAATTTGTAGTTTAAAAACCTAGTACCCATCAAACAGCACAAATGATGAAGGCCTTACCTCGATATAACGATCTTTCTAAACGATGCTTGAATTTTTCATTGATTAATATTCAGGTTCCGGCAAGTCATTATTCTTCTCCGTTGCTCCAAGCATGGAAAGTCTATATTTTGTCAGGCCTGATTTTTATTATGATTACAAGATAAAGTTAGCTCACTTAACGAAAACGTTCGTTAGCATATAATCTGTGTCTGTTAACAGCCTGAACAGTTCTTGTAAATGCCCACCAGTAAAGGAGCATGGCCATGCAAACATAGATATATAAACTTACGTAGAGATATACGAGCTGCAGTTTATAGCAGTGCCGATGTGACCCGTTACTTCAGAGTCCTCTAAAGCGGAGTAAATGAAACCATCCGTCAAGAAGGAATGCACAGTTAGGAGAGCTCGATAGTAAAACAAAAAACTTGTATTGCTAAATACAATAACCAAACGAGGCCAGGGCATTGAGATGATGCAAAATCAACTGGCCCGCCATTTTGGACATAGGAGAGAGTGGGGACTGGACCGAGGTTACGTTCTTCTTCCGTTTCGCGGCTATGTGTTTATCAGGTGTAAGAAATTCAAGGGTAATTTCACGATGGCACTTTGTTCCTTTGGAGGGGTAAGTGATCAGTGCGGTGCCACCGCATGGGTTCCGCACGAAACAGGAATGGTTCCTTTATTATCCAGCGAGAATGATATGACTGAATGGTTGAAGGAAACGTACAAGGGGTCAGGTGCGTCTAGGGCAAGAGGAAGACCCGGTCATACCAAAGCAGCAGGTGGTTCAAAATATCTGTTAGGGATCATACACGCGCACGAATGGCTTTTATCGCGATCCAGTGGACTCTTTTCTGTTGAAGAGAGACCACGATAGTTTACGATATTGTCGTCTCAAATTGTTTGTTTATGGCTGATGGAAGATTTCCCGAGATATATGTAATTTACTTGATTCTTCCGAAGAGAAACAAACATTCAACAAATTGTTCACAGGAAGGGCAAAGGGGTTGACTAAAACCTTAACTTTGAAAGGTAAGAGCGCAGTTATTTTATCGCAACAATCTCTATGACCAAAAACAACGATAAGAATAACTTCAAATTGAAGGCTGTTTTTCGTCTGCTCGCTCTGTTTGTTTACATTCAGCTTTACCTGTTTAGACGCTTATCACGCAATCACAATTCGAGCGTGAAACCCTACCGGTTTCCTATATTTGCTAGTTTCGTCTAAAATAAGAGAACTTGAAAAATCTTTGAAATCATCGTGAAATTACCCTTGAATTTCTTTATGCACCTGATAAAACAAAGATAGAACATAGCCGCGAAACGGAAGAAGAACGTAACCTCGGTCCAGTCCCCACTCTCTCCTATGTCCAAAATGGCGGGCCAGTTGATTTTGCATCATCTCAATGGCCCTGGCCTCGTTTGGTTATTGTAAAAAGCAACACAAGTTTTTCGTTTTACTATCGAGCTCTCCTAACTGTGCATTCCTTCTTGACGGATGGTTTCATTTACTCCGCTTTAGAGGACTCTGAAGTAACGGGTCACATCGGCACTGCTATAAACTGCAGCTCGTATATCTCTACGTAAGTTTATATATCTATGTATGCATGGCCATGCTCCTTTACTGGTGGGCATTTACAAGAACTGTTCAGGCTGTTAACAGACACAGATTATATGCTAACGAACGTTTTCGTTAAGTGAGCTAACTTTATCTTGTAATCATAATAAAAATCAGGCCTGACAAAATATAGACTTTCCATGCTTGGAGCAACGGTGAAGAATTATGACTTGCCGGAACTGAATATTAATCAATGAAAAATTCAAGCATCGTTTAGAAAGATCGTTATATCGAGGTAAGGCCTTCATCATTTGTGCTGTTTGATGGGTACTAGGTTTTTAAACTACAAATTAAACGTTGTTTTGCTAAATCTGGCTAAATCGGGTATTTGTTGTGCTAATCAAAGGCCTTTAAGAGCAATTGTAAGGTAAGAATCAGAGTATTTCTAAACAATTAAACTGATTTAGCTTAACAATTCATTTTCACTGACTAAATACAGAATAAGGGCTTCATGTCAACAATTTAGTTTGTTGATGGCATGAATTATGCCCAAAATTCCATTTTGCATGACCTTATAGAGGCATGGAGTGTTTGTGAAAAAAATTCAACAAACCGTGATAAGCCAAATTTTTCTCAACTGATTTTGATAATTGGGTCACTAAAGTAAATAATGGTTTAGGTAGGGATGTTATGCAAGAAGGCAGGTAGATACACTGATTTTTTGAAAAATGGCAATTTTGAGTTGTAATTTTGACATTAATTTTGGCTTAACTCTAGCCCCAGGCTCCTCTCTGTTAAATACCTTGAGGGCAAAGTTACATGCATGAAATGAAAGCTCTATTATAGTAATATGCATAGTCAAATTCATTTGGCAGCACAATTTACAAGTTGGGTTTTATGGCACTTTCAAAATGACCCCTGAAAGGCTGGATTTTTTGTGCTCAAAGGGCAAAAAATGAGACCCCCCCTGAAACTCTAAAACTTAAAGTCAGAGAAGTGAGCCAAACTGGCTTTTCAAATATCTCATGGCAACCAACTTCTGTGCCAAGTTTCAGCCAAATCGGTTGACCACAAGTTTTGGCCCCTGGAACACTTTCTCAGACAATGACACTTAAGTCAATGTGCAATCATTGTATAAAAATAGACAAACGTTTTAATTTTCGACGACATCAATAAAACATTTTACATAGAGAAGAATATTCATTAATGCGAATATCAGTCCTCTTCGGAAAGATTTTCAGAGAAATGTTCAACATTCCATTCACATGTCGGACATTACAAAGAGAAATTCAAATGTTTATTTCATTCTCGGAAATACTGGTCACGCGTGGATTACATGATTTGATTTTTTTCCGGCTCAGATACGTCCGTCTCTCTTCCTACCGGCAAATCTCAACTGACGATTCCGTTAATGAAAGAGTTATCCAAGCGGTCAGATGAACTTTCGTTTTATGTTCCGGTCTTCGCAACCGATGTTATCTCATTGCCCTGAAAAATTATCTAAAAGCGCACGCCTATTAGGAATATTAGGCCTGGGTTCGAAACTATATCCTGGCAACATGCAGCGCATGCTCAATAAAGATCGTACTCGATTCATGCAGAGTTTTTCTCGCGAACGCCAAAATCGAGTAAGCAAAAGAAACGCTCTACTAGCAGGGTGAAACATTAGACGCTTCTTAATGTTCTTCAACGAGCATCGCTTTCAAATTTAAGCTTCCATTTAAATCCATTGGGAAATTAGTCGGAAACCCCGTAACTAAAAACTCTTGTAATTGAAATTTTCTTTTCGTAATGGCACGTTAAACCCAGGTTAATGAATCTTCATTCGCACTAAAGATTGTTATTTTCGATAAAACGCTATTTTAATTGGCCTAATGAATCTTTTTTTTTTTTGGATGCAAAACCCGTTAATGACTCTGCCACAAATTGAAATGTTTCATTTCCTAGATATATATTTTCGCGTTAATGAAAATTTATTTCCTGATAATGAAGGGCAAAAGATGTATACACATCTGTCATGTTTCGGACCTTTTCTTACCTCCGCCAACCCTGCATGAAGTGTTCTCCAGGCTTTCACTTATGGTACTTTTTTTCTTACTTACTTAGTCCCGGTTCTGGCAAATGATGCAAGTGATAGTGTCACTGATCAAGACGACAACGACGTATCGTCAGGTAACTTGATGGCTTTTTCTTCCTTTTTAACTCGTGAATGCGCGCATGCGCAATGAACGAGTTAAAGCGAGGGTGGACTTTTTGACTTGGTTGGTTGGTTCTGTCGTTAACTTTTGGGCATGCGCAGTGAATGAGTTTTAAATTCAATTAGTGGGAAAACACGCGAAAATTTTCTGTTCACGGCGCATTAGGATATTCTTACTCAATCTGTAGAGGATAATTTGACAATCATTTTAGTGTAAGAATGGAGATTTTTCGTTGAATCTGAGCAAAGTTATAGGTTTTTCGTTTTTTTCCACAAAGTGCGGTGTCTTTTAAGAATTGAAAAATAATTTTATTGTAAAATTCAATTAGTGGAAAAAACACGCGAAAATTTTCTTTTCACGGCGCATCAGGATATTCTTACTCAATCTGTAGAGAATAATTTGACAATCATTTTAGTGTAAGAATGGAGATTTTTCGTTGAATCTGAGCAAAGTTGTAGGTTTTTTCGTTTTTTTTTTCCCACAAAGTGCGACGTCTTTTAAGAATTTAAAATAATTTAATTTAACAATAATTGAATTTAAAAATACTTAAATTTAAAAATTCAATTAGTGAAGTGTCGGCAAGATCTTTGAATAAAAAAGACGAGCATTTACGTGACTTGCGTTGATGTATGTTTAGCACTAGTGGCCTTATTTGTTGTAGGCCTCACCGATTTTTTAACCTATCCTCCCTTCGCGATTGAACTAACTGAATAGTTTTACTCAAAAATATTGCGTGATATTGCGTTGCGCAACTTGAAATTTTGCCGCCAAAAAAATTCCCCGCCAGAAAATGTCTTCAGCTGAAAGAAGCACTCTTAACTGATAAGTTCACTGCTAATCATAACTATTTGCATTCATGAAAACTCGGCATCTTTCATCATATTTTTGCTGCTCATACAAAAGTATTATATCAAGTAGATTACCCGAAAAACATTAGTTTGGCTGTCAGTTCTCACGCGAAAGCGGAAAGTGCCATGTCACGAATCAGTGTCGTCGTAAACAAAATTATGCAAATTTCTGGTGAAATGAACAATTTTAGATTTCTTCAGCTTTCATAGAGGTTTCAGAGGGAAAAAAATGTTTCATTTTCGCAGTTTACATCTGGTAATTTATGGGAAAGCAAAAGGACGCGGTCCATGAATTTTCATCAATTGTTTAATACATACCGTGCAGAATTTAGTATAATGCATGTGTACAGGGTCAAAACCTTTTTGGTACGCTCATTGAATAATGAAGCAAAATACAGACAACTAGCTTTCATTGAAATAATTCTAATTTAAATAATTCTTATTTAAATCAACCGCAACGGAATCTTTAACTTAATTGCCTGTGACTTGAACATTTCCGCAACGTTGATGAAACGAATCTGACACTGTCCAAAATTTGATTCACATGTTGTTATTGCATAAACCTCAACTTACAAGGACTACAAGGGAAGTTGTAAAGCTATCACACATAAAACAAGCCAAGCCAAACTTAGCAAAAATTACCTAAGTGACTCCCCACACTCTCCAGAAAAAAAATCCCGCCGCCAAACAGACATTCCAAGAGGACAAATTTTCAACGATGGATGATCAAGTGTCTCAGTTATGTGATGTTGTGAGGGAATTGACTTTCGTTTAAAATTAGCTGTTTTCAGTTTTGAGAGGCGACTAGAGCGAGGATTTTTGTGGCTTTGTTGATAACTATAAGCATGCCGCTAGATTGAATAGGTGGAACGAAGAAAATTAAGCTTTTTTAACACTTTATTAAGGATCATACTAATGCGTGGTTTCCTACGAAACTACTCGAACCAAATGGAACGTCTCATTAACCAAACTTAATAAAACGATTGGATTCGATTGAGTTCGACAATGGAACTCTCACAAAAAGTAGGAGCAATCGAACCCTATCGGACTTTCAATTAGGGTTGATGATCGACGTAAGTAAATATGGAAGTTATATAGAAAAATTGTGCGTGTGTTCTGCGAAATGTTCCCTTTTTCTAGGGTGTCTTACGAGGTATTCCGGGATTCATTGTAGCGGCTTGGAGTGTATTTATTGTGCGAGAATATGTACAAGTACAAGTGTCCGTTTCTATCGTCATATTACAACTGCTTTTATTGCATTTCTAGCGAGCGTGGTGGCTTCTCAGTTTATCTCACATTACCTCCTACCGTTACCTAACAAAGCCAAGAACAGATTGTTCTCATCAAATTGGCAGCTTTAATTTGTAATGTAAAAAACTCTGTGGAATAATGAACAACAACAACAAAATTTGTTTCAGTTCATTGCTTTGCACATCTGTTACATGACTTTGTTCTTAATTGACTGATATTAACAGTAGTGGATCATAAAATGATGTTTCACTGAGCTAGTAAAGCTACAGCAATCTATTGCTCTTTTCAACTGGTTTCAAAACATTTTTTCAAAATGGTTCAGAACGTTTGATTCGAACAAACGTTCGTCACCAGATCAGCCCTCTGCAATGTCTCATTCTTCTAGTTTCGTTGGAAATTGAGCTCCGTGAAAACAGGCTACTTCTAGTATTTTTGTTACTATTTTAACGGTTAATGCCGCTATTGTTTTTAAAATGGTAGAATTAATAGAAGGGGTCTTAAGACGAGTGGTGATTACGGTTAATTTTGCCAGAGGGATTTTCGAGCGTGTCACTTGTCATTACGACAAGAGTTCTCAAGGTTGTCAGTCTCGTCTGCCAATGTGATATATCGAGTGAATTTTATGATGAGCGCTCAAAAGAAGAGAATTTTCCTGTTAAGGAAACAAAACCTGACGCGCCGCTTCAGGAAATTTATATTTGGAGCGGCCATCACACAGCAGCGTGACCGTCACTGGTTTTGTGACTTTGAACAGTGGACATGTTAATATCTGAACGTTGACATCACGGCTTCAATAACTAACAAACGATTTATAACGTCTCGACGTCGTTGACAAATCAGGTCAACAACCAGAGAGATATTTACACCATCTTGTGACGTTTCAAAATTTACTTACCTCTGAAGATGACTTCCGTTAGGGCTGTTGAATCGTCAGTCAGTCACCCCCAACAGTCCTTCTCAGGACTACACTCACCCAGATGATACATAACTACTAGGTTCAAACCATCTACAGACTTCACGTTTGTATCCGTCAGGTCGGTCTGTTGATCAAAGTCTAGCTTAGCCTGCACACGTCTTAAATAAATTTTAGGATGTCACATGGGCTATTTTGAATGAATATACTTAATACTTTCATCATGGTTCCCACGGTAGGCATGTTTGGATCTAGCCGACTTTGGCTTCGGCCACCTTGAGAGCCCTAGTCCTGACTAAGCTTATTTTTCAGTTGTTTTCTTTCTGAGCTCTTCATTCACTGCTCGCTGTAGGTACTGTCTGGAATTCTCAAAGGTTTCATGAATCGGGAACATAAACATGTCTACACGTCAGATACATAACTGTGTACCCCCAAGCTAAACTTAGCTGGAGCTATGTTTAGTTGTAGAAAAGTGGTCAGTTAAAGCCTGTGAGGAAGCTTCAAGAAATCAAAGAAGAATCCCAGTACTGTTTCCTTAGCAAGTCACTTACTGGGTATTCAACACAATGCAGAAAACATTCAATATCAATATTCAACATCAATATTTTATTTTGTTTACCTAGTTCCTTTAGATGTTCTCTCGCGTGGTCCCTTGGCTGTTGAAACGTACAACAGTGCTCTTAAGGATGGAAAAACGCATGTCAAAAGAATACCCGTGATGATAATTGGGCAAGATCGGACAGGAAAGACCAGTCTAAAGAAGTCTTTAACAGGGGAAACTTTTAGTGCAACGGAAAGAAGCACAGAAGGAATAGAGACGGATCCTTCACATTTTAAAGTCTCAACAGAGATATGGAAGACAGGCGAGAGAGGAAAAGAAACTGATTACAATTCAAAGTTTTTCTTTGATCACCACGCGGCAAAACTAATGATTCAAGACTTGAGAAAAAAGAGAAGAGATCCCAGTTATTCAGAAGAATCAACATTTGCCAAGGAAACAGACCCACCTTATGATGAAGAATCAACAGTCAGCACCGACGAGAGAGATGACACAAGAACAAGCACAAGTAACACTGAGTTCTCAGTCGAAGACTCTAGACCAACAGAGGAGGAAGCCAAGGAAACTATTTTGGTATCAGAGCTGCCAGAAGACTTGGCGACATTGGTTGCAAATTTGCTTGAAAACGATCAAACGGTAGATGAAGAGGAAGAAATATATTCAATTCTGTGGGATTTTGGCGGACAGTCAGTCTACTACACCACCCATCCAATCTTCCTGACAGAAAAAGCTATCTATCTTTTGGCTTATGACTTAAGTCTTAATCCACACGAGAAAGCCAACCTTCCTGTCAGAAAAGGATTGTACAAGATGAACGAAGAAATCAGTGACAGTAAGAGCAATCTTGACTATCTTGATTTTTGGATGTCTTCAGTTTATTCTTTGGTTCGTCCAGATGCTCCGTGTCAGGGCGCTGCTGTGTCTGACATAACACCTACAAGATTGCCACTAGTATTTTTAGTGTGCACTCATGCAGACCAGCCTTATTGCAGCACGGATCCCAGGCAGTTGGCGCTCGAACTCTATGGATTCTTACGAGGGAAGATTTATGGTAATCATCTATTTAAGGACGTCTTTGTTGTCGACAACACAAAATCAGGAGGCAAGCAAAAGTGTCCAGAAGTTGTTCGCCTGAGGGCGGAAATACTTGCTGCTGCTAAGAAGCTGCCCCAGGTGAAAGAGTCTATTCCATTGAAGTGGCTGAGGTATGAAAATGAGCTGCAACTCTTGCGCAAAGACGGCTTCAAGTGGATTCCTTTCGAGAAAGCCAGAGAAGTTGCCTCAGTTAAGTGCGAAATAAATGACCATGACCAGTTAAGGACAGTGTTGAACTTTCTACATGATCACAGAGTTTTGATTCATTTCAGTGAAACGCCAGAGTTGGAGGCCATCGTGATTTTGGACCCCCAGTGGCTCATTGACGTCCTCAAGAGAGTAATTACTGTTAAAAGTTACGAGCGCTCAGACGAAAACGTTGAAGAGCTGTGGATTAAGCTTGAGAAGACTGGAATACTGGATGAACGACTGCTATATCATGCGTGGAGACCCCTGTTTGACAGCCAAGTAACCTGCCAAAGCCTCATTGCAATAATGGAAAGGTTTAGCTTGCTCTGTTCCTGGCCTCCCCTAGACACGAACAAACAGTACCTTGTACCATCGATGTTGATGTCTCCTCCGACAGAGGACGTCCTTAAGCTCCTTGCTTCTGTGCAAATTCCTTCACTTTTTGTGAGGTTCGAATCTGGTCGGGTGCCTCCAGGCCTGTTTTCCCGACTAATTCTGCACGTTTACAAGTGGTGCAAGGAGGAGTGGAAAAGCATGCTCAATCCTGAACTGTTCCATAATTTTGCACTGTTTCACATCCTCCCTGACCGAGAAACGTTTGTTACTTTTCTCTGCCATTCCTCATCTATCGAAGTCGTCCTTCACAATGGAAGTGATGCTGTTGAGGTGGAAGCGGCAGGGTTTAGCCATGTCCAATTTGATCCTACCATGAGCCGTGATATCCATGGCAAACTGAAATTGATTCTGGAGTGTATGCGGATGGAATTTAGCTGGCTGAAAAACATGCGATACGAAATGTGTGTGTGCTGTCCTGTTTGTTCTCAAAAGGGTTCTGTCAAATGCCGCGCTCATGAAGTACGTGGTTGCGAGTGCCTACATTTTTTGTCAGAAATAGAATTACAGAAGGTCCAACACTGCACCAGGGGTGGCCTTAGGGTTTGCAAGATTCACACGAAGATGTTTGCACCTTGGTTCTCATTTTCAGGTGCACAAGAGGACAGGATTTCAGTTAAACAGGTTGGTTTAATCTCTTAATTACATCCATTTTGAAATCACTGGTGATCCTTGGAATCTGATTGGTCCAAAATGGTGCAATTTATTCCCAAATTGCACCATTTTTTTGCTCTAAATCGCATCCTTTCTTTAGCCCATGAAAATGGAAATGAAGTAACACAAATAGAATATTAATATTGACAATGATACTCTGTGATTTCAAAATGGATGTAATTCAGTGGCAATTGAACTTCGTGTCGTGCAATTTTGGTCTGAAATCATACTTGTGATCTCAAATCAAACTCGGGCTGCGCGCTCGTTTGATTTTGAAATCACGCGTATGATTTCAGACCAAATTGCACTCCACTCAGTTCAATTACCAATATAAAGCAGTCTAAATAACTTATGGTTATTGTACCTTGCCGCCATAGTTACATAACACGTTTTGACTGATGTGGAAGTGGCTTTGCCGCTCGGTGAATAGTTACGTTACCCTTAATCGCCATCGCCACCAACACAAACAAAGGGAAATAGTTAGTTTAGCTGCGGTTAGCCAACCTTACTTAGCCGTTTATTTCTGAATGTATTCGAAGAAACTCGCACGAAATCCAGGACAATGCAAGGTGGTGAATAACAAATACTTTCCCGAGTTTTGGTAGCCAATCAGAAGGCTCAATAACACTCTCCACTGCTTTTGAATCTACTAAACCCTTTTATCTTTTATTTTTTTATTTTTAACCCTATAACAACCTCAGCAGTTTGTTCATCACCCAGCTCACGTATCAGATGAAGTAGCCTTTGTGTGTACCAATGGTACTCGTGAAAACGATAGTTACACTTCATATTCTGGTATTCGCGGAATGAGACAACTTTATCTTAAAGGTCGTGGGAATAGTGCCGAGAAATCCGTAAATCGTGTAACGTAACAAAGGTAAAACAAAACGTAAAGGAAGATTTACATTGTATCGTTTTGCCCTTACAGAAGCAAGCTGCTACTGGACTTGGTATCGATGAAGGAGGCATCGTTCCTTTCAGGGACGGTAAGTTCTTTTTTATTTTATTTAACAAACATTCATTTTGGGGTTACAACGGCGATTTTTTTATACCGACCTTTTAACCCCAGTTTTCTGCCACTATTTCACCTGGCGACACTTTTCGTACGTACACGTACAATTCTTACACTGATGCTTACAAGTTCCGTTAAGAATGCTTCGAGAAAATACTTTGGTGTATAGAATGTACTGAACCTAGAAACACCAGAACATCACGTATTATTTCACAAAACCGTAACACCAACCTCTTGAGGACGAGATTAGTGCTTATTACCACACCTCATCCAACTGGTGCGATCAGGCTCTAGTTTCGTTTTCCCGTGAGAAATGCGAAACAAAAAGCAGCAAGTGACCACACAACAGAAAATAAGAATAAATCGAGTCGCCATATGACTATTTTTAGGCTGGTTCTCCGGTGTTCCAAGGTGCTCTTGGCTATTGAACTGTTTTTGGTTTTAGTGCATGCGAAAAAATGGTACCGTGCCATTACAGTGGGAATGCTTACCTGAATTTGTTGTTAGAAAGAAGAGTTCAATAAAACCAAGAAAAAAGAGAAACTAGAATATAATATTTTTGTCAAGAGAAATCTTTTGAGCGAATGGAAATAATACTTGGTTTCTTATTCCTTTTTCTTAAAGTGCCTATCACCCTTACACAGTTTTAATGAATTTCGAAAATTTATGCCTGTCTTAGACGCTTTGCGAAGAAATAAATCGTATTCCATGTTTCATTTTGTTTGTATCAGACGACAAAATCGCCCAAAATAGCCCGTTTTCCGCCATATTGAATACAAAAAGGAGCAGTTGAGAGACTGGGAACTAACAAGCTTGTGACGTCGACCCGGTATCTCAGCCACAGAGCATTTGCTCATTTGTCACTACATTCTCTATACTGAACTTGAAATGTGTTAGAAAGGTATGTGGTAGGTGAATGTGCTGCCTTCTCAGACATGTAGTTGAAGGGTATAGTTCCGCACGCTATACTGTTTGATAAAGATGAAGCAAGGAAATGCAGAAATAAATCGATCGATGTCATGGAACAAAAGCGTACTAACCCAGAAAATCGTCAATATGCTCCAAGCACTTTACGAACGACGACTTCATGCATCGATTCTGATTTATTGATGAAGTGAGAAACAAGCCAATCCTCTCAAGACTGAAACGAGATGATATCGGTATAAATGTGACGCCAACTGTCCATGCTAAAGCGGTGACTAACAAGTCCAGGTCTACTGATTTAAACTAGTGCCAAACATCGCCGCGAACGAGCGATAAGAAATCCATTTTTTTAAGCTTATAGGTGCAGCCAAAACAAATCTTTTGAAATATTAAACTTATTTTAATTTATAATTGGTCTAGACGTACAAGAATGCGAAGAAGCGAATGGAGTCTTACTTCTGAGACTGCTGTCTGTTGGCGATCGGATAAAAGGCCACAGTGGTACGATAAAGCTAGTTCTCTTGTATAAATTTGGGCGTAGGCTTTACAAGAAGAACGGATCATTCTTTTTTAAAAAAGCTTTAGTCTTGAATTTGTCTGTGAAGAACGAGGTTAAGGGTCAATCGAACATGTCGGTCGATTGACATGTTCGAAATACTGCTCAAAAGGTCGACTTTTCTTTCCTGGAAATCGAGATATTTTGAAAAATAACACACAACGGCTCCCAAACGTTGTGCGGTTTTTCTTGCTCTTACTATCAGACCAATTTCAGGTAATAAACAATTTAAAAATGATAAAAATATCAACTGAAGAAGCTTATATTTACGCTACGAAAAATGTCGATGTTTCCTCGGCGGTCCGCATGTTGCTGCGAAGTGAGATTTTTGATGTGGTGGTTTCGTTGCCAAGGGGCAAGCCTCTAGTTCATAGGAAAAGTCTTGTTTATTTACACTTTCCTTAGCCTGCGTCGCAGACAGTCTATACAATCCCTGATATAGTCCGTCTGCGAAACGGCTTCCAAAAGCTTGTTCTGGTATCCGCAGGTTTGCAGAGATATCTGTAACCATTTCTGATTGGCTCAATTTCTAACGCTTTCTATGATTGGTCGTTCCTTCTTGAGCAATACTCTGCTCTCCAACCGCGATCCTAAAAACACGATTTGTACTTGTTGTACTTCCCCGGGTTTTCCCTTAGATTGATCGATTGATCGTTCTGAAATATTTTATTTCTGAAGAAAGTTGGGAACGAGCGTTTAGTGCCGTGAAAACAGCAGTTCGAAATATCTAATCTTCTTAGTGCCGGAACAAAAAAATTCGCTTCGGAAATTTCTATTAGGTCGAAATATTTTTTTGTGAATTTACCGACTGGCTATGGCAAATCTGTAATATTCCAATGTCTTCCAATTGCTGCGGATGCTCTTTTCGAAAGGCCTCGTGGTTCCAGTGTGATTATAGTAATATCGCCGTTGCGAGCTCTTATGGAAGACCAGGTTCGTCACCTAAATGATATTGGAATTCCAGCGATTGCTATCACAGACGAAGAGGACGAGGAGTTCACCCAACAGGTCCTGAATGGTAATTTCGTGCTCGTCTATGGCTCTCCTGAGTGTTTGCGCTATCTCCACTGAATCTTGGAGAAGATTTTTGATTGTGAAAACTTCAAAAAGATGTTAATCGAAGTCGCTTTCGACGAGGCTCATTGTATTACAAAATGGTATGTGGCTATAATTTGCAACCTGTTGATCAAGCTGAAAATAAATGTGGCGTTTTACTCATAAAATTCTTAATTGTGAGCTTAAAATATAATCTAGTCTGCTTTTAGCGTAATTTTCATGCAAGGCTATTTTTTATCTAATCATTTTTTAGTGTGATGAATAAACAACTCGTTATTTATTTGTAGAGTATTGAGTGATTGCTCAATAGGAAAATGTCCAATCAGAGAGCGCGTTAGAAATTAAGCCAATCAGAAATGGTTACAGATATCCCTCCAAACTGGCGGGATACCAGAACAAGCTACAGTCGAACCTGTATATAACGGCCACCCTCGGGACTTGTTTAACTGGCCGCTTAATACAGGATAACCAAAAATACTCACTGGGCGTGGTCTAATGTCAATTTTAATGGCGTATCATACAAAAACACTTCATGCAAGGAAACAATAGGACAATCAACAATCTTTCAAGTGATCAATACTTTAAACAAAGTTCAGTGCCAACTTGTAACTTAACGGTATAATATACGTAACATTGTGTAAAAGTACTATGCAATAAATTGTCCTCTACTCTCCTGCGGTATACAGTGCTCTATTTCTATGACTTACAGTTCACAACAAAATATCTAATTCCGTCATTACATAGTTGTTACGCTCAATGTTCAATGTCACATGGCTGAAGAACAAGTTAATTAAAGAGGAATTTCTTGCTAAAGAGTGAAGCATATTCAAAACAAACTTAAAAAGCGTTAACTATATTAAACGGCCGATTATCACCTTACAGTAGCTTTGTACATGTTATTTCTTTATAGTGATGCTGGATCGCATTTTAAACACAATAAAATACCGCATAAAATAACATATGGCTTAGTTTCCATTCAAGGGTGGCCGCTTAATACAGGTAAAAATAACAAAGAAAGACAAACATAGGACTGCTACTGGTTTTAGTGCATGCGAAAAAATGGTACCGTGCCATTACAGTGGGAATGCTTACCTGAATTTGTTGTTAGAAAGAAGAGTTCAATAAAACCAAGAAAAAAGAGAAACTAGAATATAATATTTTTGTCAAGAGAAATCTTTTGAGCGAATGGAAATAATACTTGGTTTCTTATTCCTTTTTCTTAAAGTGCCTATCACCCTTACACAGTTTTAATGAATTTCGAAAATTTATGCCTGTCTTAGACGCTTTGCGAAGAAATAAATCGTATTCCATGTTTCATTTTGTTTGTATCAGACGACAAAATCGCCCAAAATAGCCCGTTTTCCGCCATATTGAATACAAAAAGGAGCAGTTGAGAGACTGGGAACTAACAAGCTTGTGACGTCGACCCGGTATCTCAGCCACAGAGCATTTGCTCATTTGTCACTACATTCTCTATACTGAACTTGAAATGTGTTAGAAAGGTATGTGGTAGGTGAATGTGCTGCCTTCTCAGACATGTAGTTGAAGGGTATAGTTCCGCACGCTATACTGTTTGATAAAGATGAAGCAAGGAAATGCAGAAATAAATCGATCGATGTCATGGAACAAAAGCGTACTAACCCAGAAAATCGTCAATATGCTCCAAGCACTTTACGAACGACGACTTCATGCATCGATTCTGATTTATTGATGAAGTGAGAAACAAGCCAATCCTCTCAAGACTGAAACGAGATGATATCGGTATAAATGTGACGCCAACTGTCCATGCTAAAGCGGTGACTAACAAGTCCAGGTCTACTGATTTAAACTAGTGCCAAACATCGCCGCGAACGAGCGATAAGAAATCCATTTTTTTAAGCTTATAGGTGCAGCCAAAACAAATCTTTTGAAATATTAAACTTATTTTAATTTATAATTGGTCTAGACGTACAAGAATGCGAAGAAGCGAATGGAGTCTTACTTCTGAGACTGCTGTCTGTTGGCGATCGGATAAAAGGCCACAGTGGTACGATAAAGCTAGTTCTCTTGTATAAATTTGGGCGTAGGCTTTACAAGAAGAACGGATCATTCTTTTTTAAAAAAGCTTTAGTCTTGAATTTGTCTGTGAAGAACGAGGTTAAGGGTCAATCGAACATGTCGGTCGATTGACATGTTCGAAATACTGCTCAAAAGGTCGACTTTTCTTTCCTGGAAATCGAGATATTTTGAAAAATAACACACAACGGCTCCCAAACGTTGTGCGGTTTTTCTTGCTCTTACTATCAGACCAATTTCAGGTAATAAACAATTTAAAAATGATAAAAATATCAACTGAAGAAGCTTATATTTACGCTACGAAAAATGTCGATGTTTCCTCGGCGGTCCGCATGTTGCTGCGAAGTGAGATTTTTGATGTGGTGGTTTCGTTGCCAAGGGGCAAGCCTCTAGTTCATAGGAAAAGTCTTGTTTATTTACACTTTCCTTAGCCTGCGTCGCAGACAGTCTATACAATCCCTGATATAGTCCGTCTGCGAAACGGCTTCCAAAAGCTTGTTCTGGTATCCGCAGGTTTGCAGAGATATCTGTAACCATTTCTGATTGGCTCAATTTCTAACGCTTTCTATGATTGGTCGTTCCTTCTTGAGCAATACTCTGCTCTCCAACCGCGATCCTAAAAACACGATTTGTACTTGTTGTACTTCCCCGGGTTTTCCCTTAGATTGATCGATTGATCGTTCTGAAATATTTTATTTCTGAAGAAAGTTGGGAACGAGCGTTTAGTGCCGTGAAAACAGCAGTTCGAAATATCTAATCTTCTTAGTGCCGGAACAAAAAAATTCGCTTCGGAAATTTCTATTAGGTCGAAATATTTTTTTGTGAATTTACCGACTGGCTATGGCAAATCTGTAATATTCCAATGTCTTCCAATTGCTGCGGATGCTCTTTTCGAAAGGCCTCGTGGTTCCAGTGTGATTATAGTAATATCGCCGTTGCGAGCTCTTATGGAAGACCAGGTTCGTCACCTAAATGATATTGGAATTCCAGCGATTGCTATCACAGACGAAGAGGACGAGGAGTTCACCCAACAGGTCCTGAATGGTAATTTCGTGCTCGTCTATGGCTCTCCTGAGTGTTTGCGCTATCTCCACTGAATCTTGGAGAAGATTTTTGATTGTGAAAACTTCAAAAAGATGTTAATCGAAGTCGCTTTCGACGAGGCTCATTGTATTACAAAATGGTATGTGGCTATAATTTGCAACCTGTTGATCAAGCTGAAAATAAATGTGGCGTTTTACTCATAAAATTCTTAATTGTGAGCTTAAAATATAATCTAGTCTGCTTTTAGCGTAATTTTCATGCAAGGCTATTTTTTATCTAATCATTTTTTAGTGTGATGAATAAACAACTCGTTATTTATTTGTAGAGTATTGAGTGATTGCTCAATAGGAAAATGTCCAATCAGAGAGCGCGTTAGAAATTAAGCCAATCAGAAATGGTTACAGATATCCCTCCAAACTGGCGGGATACCAGAACAAGCTACAGTCGAACCTGTATATAACGGCCACCCTCGGGACTTGTTTAACTGGCCGCTTAATACAGGATAACCAAAAATACTCACTGGGCGTGGTCTAATGTCAATTTTAATGGCGTATCATACAAAAACACTTCATGCAAGGAAACAATAGGACAATCAACAATCTTTCAAGTGATCAATACTTTAAACAAAGTTCAGTGCCAACTTGTAACTTAACGGTATAATATACGTAACATTGTGTAAAAGTACTATGCAATAAATTGTCCTCTACTCTCCTGCGGTATACAGTGCTCTATTTCTATGACTTACAGTTCACAACAAAATATCTAATTCCGTCATTACATAGTTGTTACGCTCAATGTTCAATGTCACATGGCTGAAGAACAAGTTAATTAAAGAGGAATTTCTTGCTAAAGAGTGAAGCATATTCAAAACAAACTTAAAAAGCGTTAACTATATTAAACGGCCGATTATCACCTTACAGTAGCTTTGTACATGTTATTTCTTTATAGTGATGCTGGATCGCATTTTAAACACAATAAAATACCGCATAAAATAACATATGGCTTAGTTTCCATTCAAGGGTGGCCGCTTAATACAGGTAAAAATAACAAAGAAAGACAAACATAGGACTGCTACAGGGTGGCCGCGGCCGCTTAATAGAGGTGGCCGCCTAATACAGGTAACAAGTACAGCGTTTGTATGAGAAAACAATCGGGACTTTAAAAACTGGCCGCTTAATAGAGGGTGGCCGCTTAATACAGGGCCGTTATATACAGGTTCGACTGTATTTGGAGCCGTTTCGCAGACGGACTATATCGAGTTCTCTATAGGTCTTGAGTGACAAGTCCGGCTGCAACGCAGGCTACACTTTCCTTCACCCCAGTAAAATATTCTTTAAAACCGAAATATTTAGAATATTTAGAAAGTAGCAAGCTCCCCCAACACAAACCTCAGAACGGAGCGAAGTGAGGCGGTGAAAACACGAAGCTGTAACTAAACAGACTTTATAGGTTCTAAATTTCACGCATTCCATAGCTCTTGAAGAAATCTACAGTGCTAGAGAAAGGATCAAAAAACAAATAGCAATGATCAGAGACACAACATTTTGCCACAAAAACAAATGGCCGGGCCCCGCAATACAAAAACTGTACGATAAACTGATGTAATTACACAAAGATACCAACAATGGCGGTCGCTTTCGGTGGTTAAAGATTATCACACGGTTCAATCCTAACTAGAAGCTGTACTGTCACCGGACCGCGAACTGAAACGAGCCACACTAGATCTAAATACTAGTAAAATGAAATGGCATAAGAACGACAGCCGCTAAACAAAAAAAACAAGAGGTGCAGAACTGTATAAAACCCAGAAATGTCCTTTGAGGTCAAAATACAAAGCATGCTACAGTTAAGCACATGGTCTTGTTCTATGATTATCATACAAATTATTCAAATCGTCATGCCAACCCGCTGTAAACATATAAGAAGCTAAATTGATCAAAAGACTGAGATAGAAGCGCTAAACATGCGAGTAGGAGTTAAGGCCTTCCATTTTTTATTTTACGTGCTTGATCGTCGCGTCAATCACGTATCCGGGGTTGCAGTTTAATTTTGAATCATCTGAGTTGTAGCTTAGCTCCGATTCGGTGTCAGTGTTTGACTTTTGGGCTAAAAAATCGGCCAGAAACCCAAATAGCTCGCGTAGAACTCACTACGAGTCACTGCTGTTTTGTTGTGTTCTTGTTATCGAGATACCGGGTCGACGTCACAACTCACTAGTACCAGTCCTCTAATGGCGCGGTTTTAACTTCGGATATTGTGATTTCGATCGCGTTTTAAAAATCGAGAATAACTTCAAATCTCATTATTTTGCTTGTTTTGGCTTACTTTCTACCTCTACTTTTGAGAATGAAAGGAATTGGGTACGGGTGATGAGCACTTTAACTTTTTAACCTTGTAAAATAGTATTTATTTGATTTTTGTTTTGAAGGAACGAATAGAGCACCACTTGCCCTCCCCTCTGGCGTTCTTGATTCTATGCAGTCTCAGTCATGTGATCCTAAGGAAGTTGTTGTTCGGCTACAAGAATGTCTGCAGTTGAATCAAACTTCACTGGAAAATCCAGATCCTGAAGCGAAAGGCTGGATCCGATGTCTTGCTAATGCTGCGAAATCTGAAAGAAGGATGGACGTAGTAGAACACTTGAGGACGATTGCCCCTGCCGGCACTACCGGTGAGTTAACAATGTATACCTAGCATATAGAGGTAGGTCCCTTAAAGGTAATTATTTTACCTTTCATGATAGATAAATCCAATATTGGATTTGAAGCTCACCGCCGTAATATGACAAGTGTACGTTTTGCGAACAATTTCTTTATTTTCTGAAAGATACACCATAAACGCCGTGCCTTCTTGGCAATGTTTTGTGGTAGAGGCCCGGGGTATATGATAATAATTGCAAGGGTAAAGCCCTTATATTTATCCACACTCTAAGAAATGTTTCAGTCAAGTGCAATATTCCTCAAATGTCTTGAGCCATATTGTAATTGATATTGGCGATCGCCCTTTGATGACACAATTTTAGCATTCCGCTGTGCCAAGAGCACCAAGTCATATCCGCGGTTCTTAATCAGAGTGCTAACTTTTAAGTATAGCGAAATTCAAATTTCGCTATATTTGTTTTCTATTACTATGCTTCAAGTCAACTAAATTGTGGCAAAAATGCAAAGTTACTATAACTACCAAAGAAATAGAAAACAATCCATTTGTTGGCTGAATCGTTCGAAAACAGCGTATGCATCTTCCTAATACTTCCACCATTTATCTCAATCTGCAACCCAAAACCCGAGCCATGCATGCAAATTGTTCAGGCTCCTGTGCACTCTTTGTATCGTCTATTGATTTTGCTGTTTGTCTAAACTAGGCCCTTTGTTGCCGGAAGACCTTGATGTTAGATGCATCCCATTCAAGCAGAGAATGGAATTAACATTTTCTCTTGGTGGTAAGTGCGACAGTGTGCTACAGAATTCTGTATTCCTGACTGAATTCCAAGAAGTTTCTTGTTCAAGAAGGAAAGGTTAAATTATATTATTACCATGTAAGAGATTTCATCAAGAAGTTCCGTTTTATTTTAAGCTTAAGTAGAACGAACTGTAATTAGTAGTAAAGTTCTTTTGCCCCCGGATTTGCTATTGTCTGAAATAACTATCCGCGCTCCTTCCTTTTGGGTCTTGTCTTTTAGGGCTTTCAGTTTTAATGTATAAATTTAATATTTTTAATAATTTTCATCTGTGAAGTCTCAATAAAGTTATCTAAAACAATAGTAATAAAAAAACCTTGGAATATGATAAATCTTCTCGATTGGCATTGTCATGGAAATGTCTTGGCCTATTCCGAGTTAATTTTGCCGATCACTGCATGAGTTAAAACTGGCATTTTATAGTTTCATGAATAAATAAAAGCAAAGTGGTAACAAAATAGAAAGATAAATTCGACTTCGCCGTTATAACTTTCATGAAGTAATAGACCATGCAAAATATATTACCAGAAGTTAAATTTGAAATACCACATACTTTACATAACTCAAATTATCCGTGAATCGTTTTTCTTTCAGGTGGAGATGAATGGAAATGGCTTGCAGAGAAGCTTGGCATGTCTTACAACCAGATCCGCTTCCTTGACAAGAGAACCACCAACCCTTGTGATGTTGTCCTTAACCTTATGGCTCAACACCGCTGTTTCCGTGTTGGAGAACTCTACGACAAGTTAGTGGAAAGTGAGCTTCCAGGAGCAGCTGACTTACTGTAAATAGTACGCTGTACGCTTCACACTTTTACTTTAATATTTCAATGTTGGAAAAAAAACTCTTTGAGAAGACAACACACAAAGTTTCTGTTAAATTTTAATAAGTACGAGAACTATTATTTGTCCAAGATTTTTTAAGACACCTTTTTAAGGTTTTTCGTAAAGCTAAGCATCAGATCTTAGTGGTACATATGTTGAAATAGTTACCAAAGGTGTTAATCTAACATAGTTTTTAAGAGGTGGTTCTCACTGGTCTTGGTGGATTTACAATACAAGAAATGTGACTACAGCTGCCGTCATGTAAGCAATAGACAGACCGCTTCGGTTTCTGTAGTTCTTGTTATTAACCCTATCTTAGGAGACCTATCATAATTTACCCAAAAACAATTGTAGGGCTGCAAAAAGAGCCAACAACCAGTATTGTCAACTAACGAGTTCCTAGTTTACAATTCGGCCATCCGATCTTTAATCGGCCGCTGGGAGAGAGGGAAAATGGCTGCGTAAGTGAACTTCTTTTTATCGTGTGCCATGAAGTGAAACAAAAAAGAAATAGAAATACAACACCATTTGTTTAGAATTGGCTTTTTGTAGTACAGGTAGTTTGATCATGTTTGTTTATCATGTACCATAAAGTGAAAAAAAAAAATTGTTTAGGATTATCTACTGGTATTATTATTACGCAATGTGAGAGGCAGTTTGTTAATCGTCTGTTTGCACTGCGCTCCTGAAGGTTTTCGAAGCTACTCGTGTAAATTTTTAGTAACATTGTGTATGGAAACACGAAATTGACATACATGATTATATAAGAGCCGGGCTTGTCAGGTCTGTACAGGCCTGCAAATGATCCCCAGACCAGAAATGATCCCCAATTTGAGCCGCAAACGATCCCCGATCGCCTCACCATAAATGTTTTTTTCTTAATAACACCAGTCGTTATATTAAACTATCTGCATGCAAATTTCACAACTTTAAATGATGTAGCAACTTTAAATGATGTAGCAGCTCAGTGCAACAGAACAATTTGCTTATATACTGGAACATGAGTTTTCGTTAGATAGTGGCGTATCATTGAGTAGTAAAGCTATAATTTTTACTAAACGAGTTCTCCAATTAACTTTAATTATCTTAAGAAATTAACTGAGCCTTGCGGTGCACTCTGCCTGCTCAGTTCTTAATTCACTTTTTGCTTGTTGTAGTATATAGTCCTTGTGTAACCGTTAGTAACTATATATTAGTGAAAGTGTAAAGGCCTGGCTAAAACATTCCAACATAGATGTAAAACATATATTGGTCTATCAAAGTTGGAACGTTAAGCATCCCATGTCAGCTTATCTTAAAACCAAGTTTTTCTCTAAGATGAATGTTGCCGTGGCAAGTCTGACATTGTCATCCAATGTTGGACTACGTATTATCTGATCCAAAAATGTTAACTAGTTAAGAACGACGTTTAGCCCTGTCTTAAGGTAGCGTAGTTAGCTGTTCAACGTTCAAATCTAAAACAAATGTAAACAGACAACAATTATTGTTCTGTAAGAGGTTACAGAAAACTCGCTACCGGTAAATATTATTTGCTACAGTTTTAGTGGAAACTTGGGTAGTTTCAAGTCAAGTTCCAAATTTATTTTTGCTACAATAACTGAAATTACAAGTTTAATAGTGGTGGCGAGGAAGCTTATGATAAGCCACGAGGCTTTAAAATAATGGGCTCCCTCTTTCATATATTAGTATAAATCTACTCATTTTCTATCACGAATGCCGTTCTCTGATTGGCTACGCTACTCGCTATCTATTCTGTGATAGATAGTGAGTAGCGGTTTCAACAAAATGGCGGCCGCTTCCTCGCGTTTTCGAAGTGTCTGCGATGAGGATATCAATAATTTACTTGTTTAGTTTTGCGACTAGTAGATTTATACTAAAACAATTAGATTATTCGCTCTCGATTTCTATGCGTGATAGCTGATTCGGGCTACGCCCCCATCAGCTATCACGCGATAGAAATCTCTAGCTCAGAATCTAATTGTTAATTATTCACAATTTAACAGTAGAATAATGAAAGTATCAATGGCAGATTAGAAATAGAACAGAGCCAAGACATTAATTTCAATTACCTTTATATGTTTAAAGTATAATGGGGCTAAAAAGAAGTGAAAATCGAAAAAGTGAAAAAAAAAATATATAAGGTTACGTTAAGGGGAATGCTTTCAGTTTATATATGGTAGTGTGGCAGTATATATGAAATAGCGATCGGTTAGGTAGCTATATAATTACAGTCTTTTGATATATATAGGACCCTTTTTTGAGATCGTTGAAGTCAGATAGCTCACGTAGTTTTCCCCTGTTTCTCCTGTCGGAGCCTAACCTCAAAAAGGGTCAAATTTTTTACGATAAAATAAGGAAGAGTGATAAAAGGAGTGAACACTGTAAAACTTGTTCGAGTGATTTTATTTGCTCATATCATTTGTTGAAAATGCGGAGAATATATGGACATAGAACTCGGAACTCTCATTAATCATTCTTCATATTCAGAATGGCCTTGCCTTTTTGCAAAGGCGGCATGTTTCAAGAAATGTTGATCAAAATGCACTTGTTGCAGACGTTCTGTTTGAGCAAAGAAAAACTTCGTTTGCAAGGAAAACTGAAAAAACTTCGTTTGCAATTTGAGCTCCTCGGAAGCTTCTTCAGATGGGCCCACAAGTGTCGGAAAAGTCAACTTTGCAAAATAATTTTATATTTAATCGACTATCGTAGTTAACTGTTAATCGGCGGCGAAACGAGGAGCTTTTGTTCACACAAGCAGCCTGATTTTGGAACTAATTTTCACCACCAGTGCGCGCGATAAAAATCAGTCTTGGAAACGGACTACGCTTCAAGTTGGCTTGGATAAATTTTGCTCGCGAAATTGGCCGACTTATTTTGCCTTCCAGAAGTGCTGGTAAAAAAATGCATATATAAATGTTTTTAATTCTGTTCAAGCAGTTTCGTATCATACTTAGTAATAATAACTTAAGATTAGCCAGATTCTGTTTTAACCCCATTTTGATCTAAATGAGTAACCTGCCAGCGCTTTGAAACAGTGGACTGCTCCATTTGGTGTGAACTGGTAAACTTCTCTATATTTTAGTTTAAAAAAATGTTGGTTATTTTTATTTTTTTTTGTTTTTGTTTTACTGTTTCCTTTGTTCTGTGTAGGCCGGTACACCTCGTCAATCTCGCTGCAGGCGGCCAAAAAGAGCTTTGTATGTTAGAAATTATGCTTGTATGATTTATCCAAGCTAACTCCCAAGCCAGCTGAGTTGTCCATAGGATTTACCAAATAATTCTTGTTAAAATACAAGATCTGCCGCCTTTAACGTGTTTAGTGATGTTGTTAGGAAGATGGCATAGCAGCATTTAGTGCATGTTAAATTTTAGTTTCTCTTTCACGCTCAATTATATCAGGTCGTGCAATATTGTAGGTTTGAAGAGAATAAAACTGTTTGTATTAATTTTTGCCTCTTTATATCATAGCGCTGTACTTCTAAGGAGCGAGGGAAGGGGGAGAGGGGTGGGGAGTGAAGGTTACATGTGTCATGATTGACACTTGTAAAAGTTTCCATTTGTCTGTCATTTTATAACAGGGAAGATATTGTGGGAGCAGGGATGGCGCAGTGGTGAGGGCACTCGCCTCCCACCAATGTGACCCGGGCTCGATTTACGGACTCGGCGTCATATGTGGGTTGAGTTTGTTGTTGGTTCTCGTCCCTGCTCCGAGGGTTTTTCTCCGGGTACTCCGGTTTTCCTCTTCCACAAAAAAACAACATTTTTAAATTCCAATTCGACCTGGAAACAGTGGAGAGAAGAGCCATTCCGTGGATTCCACTGAAATTCCCATTTTATTATTTCAGAAGAGGTGTCGGACAAAGTTTGGGAGCGAGAAAACTGGAAACAAGAGTGCTTCGAGAAATATATGTTTTAATAGTTACTGAAGCTATTTTTACCGGATTATTTCGTTGTTTGTTTTGAATCCTGTGCCATGGAGCGACTAACTAACTCCCTTCCAGGTTTGGAAAAAGGATTATTACTTTAAATACGTATCCTCCAATTCAGCGCTTGGAAGACGGTTTTTGGAAGTGTTCGATTTAAATTGTTTTGTTGCGATTGTTGCAATGTAACTTGCTTTATCTCTCTAAGCTTATTAGAAGTGTCAGTAATTGAAATGCCGTAATAGAAGAGCAAATTCATCCGATGTTAAAGCCATTCGCTCGAGCTCACTCGAGCTAGCAAGAGCCTGAAATGCATCAAGTAATGTTTGAAATAAAATATTATGAATGCAACCTTTTACTTCGTTTCCTGTTTGCTTGCGTTCTGACTTTGAACATGTCATTGATTTCAATATACATTTACGCCTAAATTAAACCAATAAACTAAGCATATTTCAAAGCCAAGGCACAGGTATGTTTAATATTTCAAAATTGTTTTCGACTCCTTTGCTGTGGGGAGAGGCATCTTTTTGTCACATTTTGCAACCAGCAGGGGGTGGAAGGAGTTTACTTTTGCTCTAACCAGCTGCCGACGAATTTGAAAAACAATGTCTTTTGTATTTTCAGCTCAGTGATTGGCCGGTAGCTGAAATCTCCTCTCAACGGTTAAATTGCTTCCCCCACAGTTACTTTTTGGGGTTAATGCTCGTGCGCTTAGCGGCCGCGCCTGGGATTTAAGTAGGACGCTCGGTTACCAAGACTTAACGAATGCTTGCGATGTAATTTTGAATCCAACAGCGCGTTGTTAGGGATATTCTACGAGAAATAAATAGGGAGAAGGACCAGAAAATATAAGAGGCTATTTCAGTGTGAGTAATTCAACTTTATTTGAGAAAAATTAAACCTTTCTTTAGTCGAAACCCATGTTTCCTTTAGCCCATGTTCAGATTCTTTAGCACAAAATTCAAATCCCATCTGGAATTTGGATTTTTTTCCGAGTTTCCAATTGACGCTAAAACCTATTATGTTGTTAAAGAATATTTTAGGGTAAAAAATCTTATTCCTAGAATTTGCGAGCTGCTGTTGGCTTTCCAAAAAATCCTAGATCACCAAAGCTTCGAATCTGCGCCTTCCAAAACAAAAGGAATTTGTTTCTGTAGTTTTAAAAGTTTGAGGGGAAATCTCACTAACAACTTAGTGGCGGCCAAGGTCTTTCGAACAGATTTTTCACCGATCGATATTTCAACCTAGCTAGTGCTGATAGGTCCACACTGCCTAAATAAAGATGACTTGACTTGACGAACCGTTGCGTGTCCCTGTGCCCTGTGAGGTTAGTTCCTTTTGTCTTAGATTTTAAACAGAGAACTGGACGATTACCTCTTACTGATCTCGGTTTGCGTTAACCAGCTTTTGAAAAACTGATGAAACATAAATCTATTTTAGCATTCTCTTTTTCTACACTCAAATCTCTTTGCAGTGCCAAATTACCTCATCGATTCTGTTGATCAAACCAAATATTATGTTCCTCTCCGCAACGAACGCAGAACCACAGTTTCTCTAGAAACTAACCCCTTAGCACCTCTTAGCCTAGCAACCCACCTGCTCCATTCGGCTTAAAGCTCCGTTCTATATACCTGGGAGACCTTTGGGACAGACTCCAAGCGTCAAATAGTCAAGTATATCATTCCAATACCTTTTTAAAGATATCTTAAAGTTGCTTACTTACTTACTCATTAACTCACTCACTCACTCACTCACTCACTCACTCACTCTCTCTCTCTCTCACTCACTCACTCACTCACTCACTCACTCACTCACTCACTCACTCACTCACTCACTCGCTCACTGACTGACTGACTGACTGACTGACTGACTGACTTACTTACTTATTTACTTACTTACTTACTTACTTACTTACTTACTCACTTACTTACTTACTTACTTACTTACTTACTTACTTACTTACTTACTTACTTACTTACTTACTTACTTACTTACTTACTTGCTCGCTTACTTACAGTCGAACCTTTTTATTAAGGACACCAAGGGGACAGAAATAAGTATCCGTATTTTAGAGGTGTCCGTTTTAGAGAATTCGAAGTAGTCTTTATATGGATTTGGTCTCTCAGGGACCAAGTAAACTGTCCGTAATAGAGAAGTGTCCGTAAGGAGAGGTTTCACGGTACTTACCTATGTACTTACTATCCAATATCCAAGTTTGTATCCTTGCCATTTTTGTTTTATACCCACATTTTTAGCTAGCTAGTGATTCTGTGATTTAGCAAGAGCCAAAAGTTTATTAGCTTTTAACTATTATGTGCAAACTTTATTAATAAAGCTCTATTCAAATTTAGAAGTAAAGGTTTAGTAATACATAGACAAGTGAAAAGAAACGATAAAACCGAACAACGTTTCGGAGTCGTCATGACGCCATTATCAAGTTCGAAGTGATAGAAATAAATAAAGTCAATGTCAAAAATAGTTCACCAAAAAATTAACATAGTGTCTAAATATATAATGCTAATTAGAGAGTTAACACCATCTCTCAATGTCCAATCGGGCTCAATTCAAGCTAAACTATTTGCGTGACATTATATATTCAGACACTATGTTAATTTTTTGTGAACTATTTCTGACATTGACTTTATTTATTTCTATCACTTCAAACTTGATAATGGCGTCATGACGACTCCGAAACGTTGTTCGGTTTTATCGTTTCTTTTCTCTTGTCTATCTATTTAATTAAAAAAAAAAAAAAAAAAAAAAAAAACTCGAAAGACACTAAAACTTTAGGGAGACTATTTTCAAGCTGCACGATTGCAGATCAAATATATTGATAGGGGCTATTGCGAGAAAATGTGAGTACAACTTATAGAGATGAGTTGGCGTGTCAAGTGGAAAAAAAGAATTTAGTTGCGTTCAAGGTTAGGAGATCTCATCCTAATCGGTTTGGTGATCTGTGATTTCATCGGTTTCCTGTGTTACAGTTTCGTCGTTGTCCTGCGATGACGATTTCTTTGTTATTTTCAATTAATTATTTTGGCCCCGCACACACTGGGCCACTTTTTGTGACATGCTAGAAAATTTGGTACTTCAGATCATGAACTGATGAAGCCTTAGTTTTACGCAGACGAACGGTACCAGATTTAACGTGTTTTATGTTAACGCTGGTATCTGAGAGCCTGACAAAACTTCTTCGCATTCAACGCAAGTAACTAAATGAAGTAACCCACTGGTAGCCGAAATTCACTGTTTGGCTTAAGTTAATTAAGTTTACTGAAGCACACTAACGACATACATAGAAAAAAATCAACAGTGAGCCTGTAACTAAATTTCTTATCGATTAAAAACATGTCCATTCCCTTCAGAACACACTTTCAAACATTGACAGAGAACGCCCTTTCAGTTTCTCATCATAAATGTGTGTACTGAGTGTGCTGAATTTAACCGAAACTCATTCGAGAATAAGGTATGAAAAAAACATACTCAATCTATGAAAAGTCACTCAGCACCAGACTGAGTCAAACGAACTTTGCTAATCAATGATTACCTCTAGTTGTTAAGCGGCCGTCATGCAGAAGCGGGATACGTGGAGCAGGGAAATTGCTTTAGTTTGCTTCATACATCGTGGAACGACGTTCAACGCTCAGTTCCAAAAATTCAAATCCTTTCCATTATTATTTTATACACAGGGGGTCAGTTGCTATTTATCATTCTTGTACAACAAAACGGCGAAAATTAAAAAAAAATTGCTTGGCCCTCAACGGTACGCTTGAAGTTTCTTGTACCGGCCTGCAACCGTCATGCCGCCTGATGAGTTTATGAAAAGCTTTTATTTGAACTCATCCAATCAGTAAAAAGCACAGAAAGACTACAATTTTCCTATTCTTGATCATAGGCCAAAAACGTTTAGCCGCTGCATAAAATAGCACTATCAATATTTATTTATTTTGTTTACCTAGTTCCTTCAGAGATTCTTTGGCGTGGTCGCTTGGCTGTTCAAGCCTACAACAGCGCTCTTAAAGATGGTAAAACGCACATCAAAAGACTTCCAGTGATGATAATTGGGCAAGATCGGGCAGGAAAGACCAGTCTGAAGAAGTCTTTAACAGGGGAAACTTTCAGTCCAACGGAAAGAAGTACAGAAGGAATAGAAAGGGATCCTTCACATTTAAAAGTCTCGACGGCGATTTGGAAGACAGGCGAGAGAAGAAAAGAAACTGATTACGATTCAAAGTTCTTTTTTGATCACCACGCAGCGAAATTGATGATTCGAGACTTGAAAAAAGGGAAAGCAGATTTCCATCATACAGAAGAAGCAACAATCACTGAGGAAACGTATCCCTCTTATGCTGAAGAATCAACATTCACCAAAAACAGAAGAAATCTTTCGTTTGAACAAAGCACAAGCGCATGTAACACTGAGTTCTCAGAAGACCCCAAACTAACAGGGGAGGAAGCCAAAGAAAATTCGTCTTTACCAGAACTGCCAGAAGACATAGCCACACTGGTTGAAAATTGGATCCAAAATGATCAAGCTTTTGAGGAGAAAGAAGACGACATATATTCAATTATTTGGGACTTTGGTGGGCAGTCAGTTTATTATGCCACGCACCCAATCTTTCTGACAGAGAGAGCCATTTACCTTTTGGTTTATGACTTAAGTTGTGATCCACATGCGAAAGCTAGCGTTCCTGTGAGAAAAGGATTGTACGAGAGTAACTACGATATTAGCCACAGTAAGACTAATATGGACTACCTTGACTTTTGGATGTCATCAGTTTATTCTTTGGTTAGTCCAGATGCTTCCTACAAGGACTCTGCTGTGTATGACATGCCACGCGATAGACGTCCTCCAGTGTTCTTAGTGTTTACGCATGCTGACGAGCCTTATTGTAACAGTAATCCTAGAGCGCTGGCACTCCAAATCTATGGGTTCTTACGAACAAAGATTTACAGCCACCACCTATTTAAAGATGTCTTTGTAGTCGACAATACAAGGTCAGGAAGCGAACGTGAATGTCCAGAGGTGATTCGTCTAAGAGAAGAAGTACTTGCTGTCGCCGAAGAGCTACCTCAGATGAAAGAGCCCATTCCATTAAAGTGGTTGAAGTATGAAAGTATACTACAGCTTTTGCGTGAAGATGGTTGCAAGTGGATACCTGTCGAGAAAGCCAGGCGCATTGCCACTGAAAACTGTGGAATAAATGACGAAGGAAAGTTTCGGACAATGCTGAACTTTTTGCATGATCAGAGAATTTTGATTCATTTCAGTGAAACGCCAGAGTTGGAGAGCATGGTGATTTTGGACCCCCAGTGGCTCATTGATGTATTCAAGAAGGTCATTACAGTTGAAAGATACGAGCGCACTGAGGTGAACGTTGAAGACCTGTGGATCAAGCTTGAGAAGACTGGAATACTGGATGAACGACTACTAAATCATGCTTGGAAACCCCTATTTGAGAGACAGGAAACCTGTCTAAACCTTCCTGCAATAATGGAAAGATTTAGCTTACTCTGTTCCTGGCCATCCCAAAAGACGAACAAGGAGTACCTTGTACCATCCATGTTGATGTCTCCTCCGACAGATGACGTCCTTGAGCTTCTTGCTTCTGTGAAGATTCCTTCGCTTTATGTGAGGTTTAAGTCAGGCCGAGTGCCTCCAGGCTTGTTCTCCCGGCTAGTCCTACAATTTTATCAGTGGTGCAAAGAGGAGTGGGACAGCCCGCTGAACCCAGAGCTTTACCATAATTTTGCACTGTTTCACATCCTTCCCGATCAGGGAACGTCCGTTATATTTCTTTGCCATACGTCGTCTATTGAAATCGTCGTTCACAGTGGAAATGACGCTGTTGAGACGGATGGAGCAGATCTTGCCCATAGCAGTGTTGATCTTACTACAAGCCGTGCTATCCATAGGCAGTTGGAAATGGTTCTAGAGTGCATGCGAAAGGAATTCGACTGGCTGAAGCACATGCGTTACGAAATGTGTGTGTGCTGTCCAGTTTGTTCTCAAACGGGTTCTGTCAAATGCCGCGCTCATGATGTACGTGGTTGCGAGTGTCTGCACCTGTTGTCAGAGAAAGATTTACAGAACTGCAAATACTGCATCAAGCCTGGTGTCCGTGGAGATTGCAGGATTCGCACCAGGATGTTTGCACCTTGGTTTTCATTTTAAGATGCACAACAACGCAGGATTTCACTGAAACAGGTTGGTCTATGACTGTCTCTGAACCAGTAATAATTTGTAGTTGTTGTACGTCATCGCCACAGATAGGAAACAATTTATCACCCATGTTTACCGGTTTCTTCATTACTTGAGGACCGATCAGGTTGCCCAGCCTTTATATATCAGTGGTAATCGTCCAGCAATAGTAACGCTTCATACTGTATCCTGTTAATATTGCCGAGAGGGAAACCTTTATTTAGAGGAATAGCCACTTCTGCTATAGGAGTAGTGGCAACAAATCTGCAATTCGTGTAACGTAACAAAGGTAAACCAAATCGTGAAGAAAGGTTACCAATGTATCGTTTTACCCTTACAGGACTATGCTGCTACTGGACCTGCTATCGATGAAAGAAGCATAGTCTCTTTTAAGGACGGTAGGCTCGTTTTAATTTTATCTTAAAAAGATTCCATGTGTTACAAGCGCGTTCTTTTAAGCCGACCTTCAAGACCCCTCTCTTTCGCTACTGTTTGAACCTTTATTATTCTGTGGCAAAGTCCATTTAAGAATGCATAGAGGGAAATACTCTCTCGTATATGATGTACTAAACCAAAAACGCGTCAAGTATTCATCGTTAAACCGTTATACGAACCTGCTGACGACGAGTTTTGTACCAATTAGACGCAATCTTGCACCGGTTTCGTTTGGCTTGGTAAACCATTCCCTTCGAGAAATGCGAAACAAAGAGTTTCAAGGGACCACACAAGAGAAAATAAGGGTACTTAGTGTTAATATTAACCTGGGCGCAGAGTAGACCTAATCAAATTTCCAAGGTGTTCTTGACCGTTCAACTGTTTTTAGTTTTAGTGCATGCCAAGTAATGGTACCGTGGTTCACTGTATCATTGCAATCTTAACCTGAATTTGTATTAGGAAGAGGAGTGCAAGAAAACCGAGTAAAAGGAGAAACTAGAAACTAATTTTATCAACAGAAATTTTTTGAGCAAAGAGAAATGATATTTATTTGTTGTTTTCTTCTGAAGAAACGAATGGAACACCACTTGCTCTCCCCGCTGGCGTTCTTGATTCCATTCAGTCTCAGTCATGTGATCCTAAGGAAGTTGTGGCTCGTCTTCAAGAATGTCTGCAGCTGAATCAAACAACACTGGAAAATCCAGATCCTGAGACGAAAGGCTGGATCCGATGTCTTGCTAATACTGCGAAATCTGAAAGAAGGGTGGACGTGATAAAACACTTGAGGACGATAGCCCCTTCCGGCACTACTGGTGAGTTAAAAATGTATACCTAGATTATAGAGGGAGAGTTAGGTCCCTTATAGGTCATACCTTACATGATAAATAATCCAATGCTGGATTTGAAGCTCACCGCTGTAATATGACAATTTCTTTATTTTCTGAAAGAAACACCATAAACGCAGTGCCTTCCTGGTAAAGTTTCGAGGTAGAGGACCGGGATATTCGGTAACAAGGGTAAAGCCCTTGCATATTCCATACTACGTGAAACATATTTTTGTCAAGTGTAATATTCCTCAAATGTCCTCAGCCATATTGTTATTGATATTGGTGATCGCTCTTTGATGACACAATGTTAGCATTGCGCTGTTTCAAGACCACCAATTCAAACCGCGTTTCTTAACTTAAATTTTGCTATATTTGTTTTATATTACTATGCTTCAAGCCAACTAAATTTTGCCAAAAATTCAACGTTACTGCTACTACCAAGGAAAGAGAAAACAATCCATATGTTGTCTGAATGCTACCAAAACAACGCATGCATATTCCTTATACTTTCCGCCATTTATAACAATCTGCAACCCAAAACCCGAGCCATGCGTGCAAATTATCTAGGTTCCTGTGCACTCTCTTTATCGTCTGTTGTTATTGCTGTTTGTCTAAACCAGGCCCTTTGTTGAGGGAAGACCTTGATGTTGGATGTATTCCATTCAAACAGAGAAAGGAATTAACATTTTGTCTTGGTGGTAAGTGTGACAGTGTGTTACAGAATTCTCTATTACTGAATTTCAAGAAGTTTCTTCTTCAAAAAGGAAAGGTTAAATTATATTATAACCATGTGAAAGATTCCATCAAAAGCTCCGTTTTAGATTAAGCTTAATTATAGCTAACCGCCACCGGATTTGCTATTTTCTGAAGTAACACTACCTACGCTCCTTCCTTTTGGGTCTCCACTTTTAGAGCTTACAGTTTTAAATTATTAATTTAATGTTTTTAATGGTTCACTATTTTGTAGTCTCAAAAAAGTTTCTTTAAAATAATGCTAAAAATCCTGGGGTATGATAAATCTTCTCGATTGATGATTGACATGGCCACACAAATAGTCCTGGTCCATTCCGAGTTAACTTTTCCGGGCTTTGAGTTAAAAGTAGCATTTTATAGTTTCTAAACTAAATGTTAGGGAAGTGGTGACAAAACAGAAACAAAAAAATCGACTTTCCCAAAATATCTTTCATGAAGTAAATCGTTGAAATATCTTTGGCACAGCCTATTACTTAAAATTTCCATGACTTATTTTACATATTGCAGTAAATTTTCTGTAAATTCCTTTTTCTTTCAGGGGGAGATTAATGGAAACTGCTTGCAGAGAGGCTAGGCATGTCTTACAACGAGATCCGCTTCCTTGATAAGAGAATCACCAACCCTTGTGATGTTGTCCTTAACCTTATGGCACAACACCGCTCTTTCAGTGTTGGAGAACTTTACGACAAGTTAGTGGAAATTGAGCTTCCAGGAGCAGCTGACTTACTGTAAATAGTCCGCTGTACGCTTAACATTTTTTTTAAATATATACTTCAATATTTTACCAAACTCTTTGAGAAGAAAACACACAACCTTTCTGCGATATGTATGTATTAGAAATATGATTTATGCAAGCTTATGTAACACACCTTTTTAAAGTTTCTCTTCAAGCCAAGAAGCAGATTTTAGTTGTACATATGTTGAAATAGTTACCAAAGGTGTTAATCATAGTTTTTGAGAAGTAGTTCTCATTGGTCTTGGTGGATTTACAATACAAGAAATGAGACTGCGCCTGCCGTCATGTTAGTAATACACAAAAATCCAGACCGCTTCGGTTTCTGTAGTTCTTGTTATTAACCCTATCTTAGGAGACCTCTCATGATTTACCAAAAAAAATGTTAGGGTGCAAAAAGAGCCAACAAACAGTAATGTCAACTAGCGAGTACCTAGTGTACAACTCGGTCATCCGATCTTTAATCGGCCGCTAGGCAAAAGGGAAAATGGCCGCGTAAGTGAACTTCTTTTTAGTGTGTGCCATGAAGTGAAACAAAAAAGAAACGAAAAAGAAAAAGCATCGTTTTAAGTCGGGATTTGGTGATACTATTACGCAGTAGTACAGGTAGTTTGATTATGTTTGTTAATCGTATGCATAAAGTTAAAAAAAAAAAAGAGAAAAAAAAGGATTTTGTTAAGGGAGGGCTTAGTTTTTGGTATTACTATTACGCAGTGTTAGAGGTAGTTTGTTTATCGTCGGTATTCACTGCGCTCCTGACGGTTTTCTAAGCTACTCTTGTAAATCATTTTAGTAACATAGTGCATGGAAACGTTAAACTGACATTAATGATTATATAAGAGTTGGGCTTGTCAGCTCCGTTATTATATGTGCACACTCTCAGTTTGTAATGTTTTCACTATTATCTCTAATCAAAGACTGATATGCTTTACTTAAAGTTTGAATTGCGCATAATATTACCCACAAATAATGTTTGTAAAACAATTTCTATATGTTTTGCGAATAATTAGGCTAAAAAGAAGTGAAAATCGAAAAAGTGAAAAAAAAAATTATAGGATTACGTTAAGAGGAAGTTTTTATATAATAGTATGTATGGAATACCGATGCGGTTAGTTAGTGCATAATCACACTCTTTTTGATACATGTAGGACCCCTCTTTTTGAGATCTTTTAAGTCAGATTGCTCACGTGGTTTTCTCCTGTTTCTCCTGTTGAAGCCTAACCTAAAAAAGGGTCAAAGTTTTTACGATAAAAGAAGAAAGAGTGATGCAAAGAATGAACACTGTAAAAACTGTTCGAGTAATTTTCTCTGCTCATTTCATTCGTTGAATATGTGGAGAATTTTGACTGCATAGAACTCTGAACTCTCGTTGATCATTGTTCGTGTTGAGAATAGCCTCGCTCGTCTTTTTTCCAAGGTGCATGTTTCAAGAAATGTTGATCAATATGCACTTGTTACAGACGTTCTGTTTGTTTGAGCAAAGAAAAAATTCGTTTGCAAGGAAAACTGAGAAACTTTCGTCTGCAATCTGAACTCCACGAATGCTACTTCAGATGGGCTCATAAGTGTTGATTCTCGGAAAAGTTAACTTTGCAAAAGAAATGTATTTTTAGTCTAGTATAGTATTTTAAAACTGTTAGTCGGCCCCGAGACGAAGGGGTTTTGATCATACAAGCAGCCTGATTTTGACTTATGTTTCACCGCCAGTGCGCGCGATAACATTAGGGACCTTAAGCACCGGACAAATCTATGACGCGGACGTCCACCGGAAGTACAAATCTGCATAATTAACTCTTGTTGCCCCTGGTTACCGTTATCGCCTCTCGTCTTGTTGACGTCCCCGACGACAAACTTTATCAAGTCCCGTTTCGTCGGAACGACGGTCATTTTTGCGACACAAAGTTTTCAAAAAGTAGGAAAAAAACTAAAGGTAACCGATAATTAAGTAAACGAATCTTAATTTGTCAACATAAATCCATTTAACTCAATTATTGCGCGGAAAACCGACGTTCACTATTTGTTTACATTCTAGCCGTGGCGAAATGACGGAGAATTCATCCTTGAAGAGCGGTTGTCCTCCAAGGTTTGCTTCATTTTTCCCATGTTTTGGGTTTTCAAAGTTAACTAGTTATCATTTAGCTTTTGTTATGGTCATCTCCATCTAAACAAGCGATATGTAGCTTTGAAAGGTGAAGGAAACCATTGTAATTGTAACTTGACTATTTTAATTTGTCACAGTTCTCGCATATTTCTTGGTCATTATGTAACTGCAGAGTTACGTAACCTACCGGCTAAATGCTCAAAATTAAAGAACAGTATAATCCCAAACTACAGGATTAATTACATTGAAATTGGGCATTTGATTATTGTCAACGTATTGCAGCGTTACAATTAACAGACAAAGAAAATTAAAAATTCAGCACTTTGCAATTTATTAATTTCTATTCTTTTTTAAACTATTATTTGGTATATTATGTTATTTCTGTACTGTTATCTATCTATAAATTTATGTACTTATTTATCTTATTCTATACTCGTGTGTGTATTCTCAATGTTTTTGTACTGTAATTGTAGCATGCAAATTAACATTTCAGTCAATTTTAGTATTAAGCATCTTTCCTTACTTTGTATTTTTAGCTGTTTGGTTATTTTGGGTGTCTAGTTACTGTGTGTATTTATAGATTGTCAAACCTCCATGTGCGACCACCTCCCATAAGCGACCACTTATCCAAAACACCAAATTTTCCTCAGTCAAAGCACTATAGTTGGAACCTCTTGTCCACAACCACCTCTTGTAAGCAACCATGACCATGCACCTTTCGAATTTACAAGGAATTTTTAGTGACAACCTAGCACTGCTCATATTGTAACTAGGAAAATGTATGCGATAAATTCTCTTCGAATAAGTAGATATGTCAGACCTGTTCCCAGAAGAGACCCCCTCTAGTTCGACTGTCATTATAAGCGACCACCTCCAGTAAGCGACCACTAAATCTTGGCATTTTGGGTGGTCGCTTATGGAGGGATTGACTGTATTATATGTACTTATTCATTTACGTTACAGTACAAATAAACATTGTTGTTACTGTTGTTGTTGCACATTGCACAAATAACTTGTACAATGTGCAACAACATAATTTATTTTTTTAATCTGGGCCAGGTTACTATGATTATCTGACATAGAATAAAACTTTTGTTTGATTTTTCTTTTAGTTTTAAAAGGAACAATATGGTGTGGTCAGAAAAGCATGACATTTTGTTATGCAGAGAAGTGATTACCACTGACCCTTTTACAGACATTAAGAAGGGCACAACTCAACGCAGTGCAAAGTGGGCAGCTATTGCTGAAGCCCTTGTGTCGGTGAGGGACATAGATGTCCCATTCCGAGTGGACGAAAGGGCAGTGAGAGACAGGTATGTCCACTAAAGCAACTTTCACATTTTAGGACAAATATTTGTATTAAAATGCTAAAAAGTGAAAAACTCACCCAAAAAGTAAACAATCAATTAATATAATGAAAATGTATTTAAATTAAAATACCCTAGCTGTGCCACACAAACAACTTAATTTGCATAGACAGTGAGATTGCTTCTTATCTGGTGGAAGAAGCTTTGTAAAGCTAAAAAGAAACCTTTACTTTGTGTTACAGATATAACCTCCTTGGAGACAATGCGTCTGAAAATAAAAAACGAAGAGAAGGCAAGTGGTATTTCTCCCACAAGGTCAGAGCTAGAAGAAGCACTTGAGTATCTTATTGAAAAAGAAGATGCCTCTGATGAAATTCACAAAAACAACCTGAATAAGAAAGACGACTTGGTAGAAAGAGAGAAGGCTGAAGAAGTAAGGAAGGTAGCCATGGAAAGTTTGGGGGCCACAAAGAGAAGAAAAGAGGATGAAAAAGAAAATTCCAACAAAGAACCAAAAAGAAGACGCTCAGCTGGAAGTGACACAGTAGCCTTCCTGCGGGAAAAAAGCGAAAAGGAAATGGAAGCAAGGGCAGCAGATTGTGAGCTGAGGAAGGCTCAGGTTGAGCTAGAGGCAAAAAAACACAATGACATGTTGCAAGTATTGTAACAGCAACAACTGCAACAAATACAAGCATTTTCAATGCTGTTCCAGCAACAGCAGCAGCAGCAACAGCAGCAGGCTGAACTTTTTTTCAAGCTTTTTGAGAGACTAGACAAAAAATAGTTTATCAAATGTATGATGTTCCTGAGCTAATAAATAGCCAGCCATTTCATGATTTAAATTATGGTAAATTTTGGAACATAAATGGGAAAATTTTAAGATAATGTATTTTGAACCTTTAAATATGCCCAAATCAAGTCTAAGTACAAATTTAGCACAAACACTTGGTCTCAAAAGTTGTTACATAATTATAAATTTAATGCTGGTGTCAAATCCTCTGTTTGATGGCAATAAATATTGTTAATTTCATGTGCTTGAGTGAACTATCTAATTATTTCATGAACGTTTGTTCAATAAAAAAATTATATGGCAGATACATGTAATTATAACTAACAAGCTGCATACCCCGGGTTCAGGCTAAAAAATCATCTCTCATTCCACAATTAGCACAAGCGATTGAAATGATGGTCTACTAAATAAATATAGAAGCAAAAACACCCTTTCTTCTTTTATTAAAAAAAGACCACAGATACAAATCTGGAGCTATACTGTGGCTTCTTTTGTAACTGTTAAATTAGTTTCTTTCTTAATCCCATCATTTCTTCTAGAACATATTCGGTATATATTTTTGTATATGAATAACAATAATTATTATTCACCAACAAAATTATATACATTATATACATTTCAATGAAATGAAATTATTTACAATAATATATATTTATTGCTTTGGTCTCTCTAATGCTTTTTAATCTTTACACTTATCAGGATAATATTATCATTAGCATTAACAGAAAACAATAGCAAAATACAATATAATCATGAACAGAGCCAAAGATTGGCATGCACGACATGAAGTATGACAAAAGTAAAACACTTCGAATACTTAGCGTAAGTAGTCTTCCAAAACTGGAGGTTGAACATCAAAATATTCAGCTGTGAGGTTACTATATAGGCACGTATAAAACAGTTCCGTAAAATGGCACCAACAATGTACATTTCCCCCACAGCACTCAAACCCATCTTTAAATTTTTTTTGAAGTCAAGAAATTTAAAGTCATTAATGATATCTCCAAAAATCCACTCAACCGACATTCGCACTTTACTCATTGACATATTGAATAACTCCATTTGTTGAGTGAGCCTTGCTGTATTTCTAAATGGAGCTTGCAAATGTATCCTCAATGGATACGCTGGATCACCATAGATGCAAAGAGGAACGCCCACTGGTGAGAATGCATAGGTGTTTAAGTCACGAAGAAAACCTGACTCTGCCAACATAGCAGCATCATGCATCTTCCCTTCTGAAAATAATAAAAAAATTATATGAAGATGAATATGTGTCAAATGGGTCAAATGCTCCAGGAGGTAAACCCTGATAACTATAGCTGCCTTGAAAGGGCCCCAACAGGCTAGTTTCTCTGAGGGTATATATATGTAGACTGCAAATGTTCTCCAAGCAGTGCCTTTCTAGTCTGTTACAACTCATCTTTGTCATTAGTCTGGGCCAGACTTAACTAAAACAGACGTAGTTTAAAATTATCTACATCATCTACATCCGCAGTTCATATATTTACATCATTTCACTCCTCTCACGGGAAAATGGGAACATGTGTGGCTTCATAGCTCAGTTGGTAGAGCATCGCACCGGTGACGCGGAGGTCGCGGGTTCGAATCCCGTTGAAGCCTGATTTTTTTTTTCTTTTCAGGCTTCTAATTTCCAATTGCATAAATTGGAAAATTCACTGCGATGATCACTTCTCACTTTCATTAAAATTATTGTTGTTTACAAATGGGGAGTGGTGTAGCTACAATAGGTAGCTAAGATATGGAATACAAATTAGCTCATACCTACTGGACCAAACAGATTGGCAATAATTCCATTTGGCAAACTCACAGATTGGAATTTCAGGGCATGCACCCTTTTATGTCCATTGTACACTAGCCTTTGGTCCTTTCCTGGACGACAGATTGGACGCACTGTTCCGTCGATAAATCCGAAACAATTGTCGAGAGCAGCGCCAGCACGGTGAATTGCATTTGCGTACTCTTGCAGAGATGCAGGGCTTAACAAAAATTGATTCCATGGAGTTAGTCTCTGATGGTGATTTTCGTAAATAAAACTCATAACTTCTTTGGTGATCATGCTGATAACGGGAAAGGGTCGTCCAAACCGTGCAATCATGTCCCTAAGGCGACAGGGATACGCAAATCGGCGAAGAAGCATGCACAATCCTTCAACACCAACGCATATGCTCCTCTGCTGGCACTTAATGACCAAAGGGATACCCAAAGCATCAGCCAATCTTGGAATATCTTGCTTTTCGACACGAAAGTCAGCTAAACACTCAGCTGGGTCCAAGGCATCAAAGTTAAAGGGTTCGTAGCTTTCGTGTGGAAACTCGGGATTTTTAGACTGATTAATATCGTAGAGGAGCATAAAATCGTCTTCGTCAATAATTCCATCTACGTAACATTCCAAAACTAAGTTTCTGGTCTGTTTGAACGACGCCATTTAGTTTAAAACCTCACTTTAAATTTAAACGTGTCATTTACGACCATTTTCACGTCACGTCTACAGTCACGTAAGCTTAATGTTTACAAGCGAAGGTGACCGACGACGTTCTCGTTCCCAGTTTTTTCGGTAATGGTGTCACGTCCGCGTCATAGATTTGTCCGGTGCTTAAGGACCCTATTTACTCTTGGAAATGGAATACGCTTCGAGTTGGTTTGGATAAATTCTGCTCGCGAAATTGGCCGCCTTATTATGCCTGCCAGAAGCGCTGGTAAAAGATGGAAATTTAAAACTTTTTAACTCTTTTCAAGCAGTTTGGTATCATACTTACCAATATTAACTTAAGATTACCCAGATTCTATTTTAGCCCCATTTTGATCTTGAGGAGTAACCTGCCAGCGCTTTGGAGCAGTGGATTGCTCCATTTGGTGCGAATTGGTGGACTTCTCTATATTTTACTTTAAAAAATATTGGCTATTTTTTGTTTTTTGTTTTACTGTTTCTCTTTTTCTGCGTAGGCCGATACAGCCCGCCAATCGGCTCGCTGCAGGCGGCCAAAAAGAGCTTAGTATAAGCTAACTCTCAAGCCAGCTGAGTTGTCCATAGGATTTGCCAAATAATTTTTGTTAAAATACAAGATCCACTACCTTTAACGGTTTGAAGATGTTGTTACGAAGATTGCATATCAGCATTTAGTGCATGTTATATTTTAGTTTCTCTTTCACGCTCAATTAAATGAAGTCGTGCAATACTGTAGGTCTTTAACGGCATATGAGTAGATTAAAACTTTTTGCATTAATATTTGTTTCTTTATATCATAGAGCTGTACTTCTTAGGAGCGAGGGGAAGGGGGAGAGGGGTGGGGAGCGAAGGTTACATGTGTCATGATTGCACTTGTAAAAGGTTTTCTTTTGTCTGTCACTTTATGACAGGAAAGATTTTTTAGTTTTTGGGAGTTTGACATGTTTAAAAATAAAGAAAAAAAACCCCGATTATTTGGGTCATACAATGGTCTCCCTTTTTCCCGCCCCCAAGAGCGAGAAGAGAGAGCCCCACCTGAATGAAGATGTCCCACAATGTCTCGCCCTCCTGTACCTGAATTCATTTTTCAAAGTTCCATTCATCATACTATCCTACTAGTCAACCGATCTTTTTAAAACAAACAGAATTTTACAGAAAGTTATAGACGCAATTTAAAGAAGTTGCGAAAAGAAAGCCTGAAAATATTCAAGCTTAAACGGAATTTGAACCCTTGACCTGTGCGATACCGGTGCAGTGCTCTACCAATTGAGCTATCAAACCAACTGGGAGCTGGTAATTGGTAGAGCACTGTACCGGCAGCGCGCAGCGACCATGTGACCATGTGCAACCATGTGCGCAGCAGTCGCACTCGCAAGTTAGCTCCCAACACGCTGTCTATCAAAATACAGATGCTGCGGCGGAAGTTTTCAAAATTTGCACGGGAAGGAAATTCCGTACTGTAAGAGTTTCCAGCTACTACAAACACAAATTGATCAAAAGATTGTTCTTGGTTCATCGTAGTTTGATCAGAAATAAAATACAAACAGTGGTGATGCTATTCAACATACATTTTCAAAAGTGACCGTTATTTTTTTTAGTTTAAAGGGGATCCGATCAAATCTTTCTTTCCTTACAAGGACTGCTTGAATCGTTCTCAATACTGATCAAGAATCATTTAAAAAGACGGTTGTTGGGAGTGCAATAATTTTACATCGGTGAAACAAAGCGACGACTTCGTGACAGGAAAACGGAACACTTCAAGGCCCTCGTTAAAAATGATAGCACGTCAGCCATTGCTGACCATGCCAAAACCACCGGACACAATATCAAGTGAGATGATTTCGATATTTTAGTGTCGGGATAAAGTGGTTATCACTATAAAATCAAGGAAACCTTGTTTATTCAAGAACTTAAGCTAGTTTTTAATGTCAACGTCAGCAGTGAGAAGCTGAAGCTTTATCAATAAGCTGTAGCTCTTTAGTAGATTCATCACTACTATATATATACAATAGAACCGCGGTAACTCGAACTCGGATAACTCGAACTCCCCCGCTAACTCGAACTGAGTCTCAAATCCCTTGAATTTGACCCAACTTTTGAGTCATTTTTACTTGATTAACTCGAACTGGGATACCTCGAAAACCCCGCTAACTCGAACTAAGTTTCGTTTCCCTTTATCAAAATTTACCCCGATAACTCGAATTTTTGGTTCTTATAACTCGCCACGGATGCCTATTGAGATATGCCATTAGCATTTCTTGTTGTGTGATGGAATTCTAACACTATATCAAAGACTGGAGCAATTTGATTTAAATTAGTGCAACGAACAGATAACAAAACGTATTAGTTTCTCGTGAAATAAGTTTAATCTGCACTGTATTTTATACCGAAGGGCTGAAAATCAATAAACTATTAATTATTAACCCGAAAAATTGAATATTTTAATCGACCCCGATAACTCGAAACCCCGCTAACTCGAACAGTTGTTCGTTTCCCTTCAGAGTTCGAGTTACCGGGGTTCTACTGTAGTCTTAAAAATTTATTTAACGGTCACTTTTGAAAATGTATGTTGACTAGCATACGAACTGAAACATCAAGTAATATAACATGTGCAAGTTTGTTGTGTTTATCACCGCTGTTTCTATTTTATTTCTGATCAAAAGATGTTTGGGGATTCAGTAGCTCGTTGTTTAGACCAAATGGCTCCGGCGTTCAGTACGAATGTCACCGTTTCAGGAAAGCGCATTTATTTTTTTTGCGATGAAAACAGCACCAGGCATTGACAAGGTTGTTTTTTCATCGAGGATTAACAACTAAAAGGTAAATTGGTCACCGCAAAGAGATTCGAGTGCTAAAGTTTCCAAGCGTTAGCGATCAGCTCTGAGGAAGGGCTACATTGTAACGCTCGAAACGCCAGCACCTCTGAATCTCTTTGTGGTGGCCAATTTACCTTTTCACAGTTATCAACTGTGTTGAGAAACCGAAGATTCATTTCTATACCCCACCGACGCAGCACCACGGTTTCTTCAGAAACCAACCCCCCTTTTCCATCAAGGACATAGCTTCTATAGTGGATACACAACACTGATATGGTTTTGAACTACCTGGACCTGCCATTGTAAAATTGAATACTCTAGATAGCTTTATTAAGAAGCAAAATCATTGCAGCCCCCGGGCCGGCTGAAAAACGACTTACTTTACAAGGGAACTAAAAATTATCTACAAATATATGACAAATATTATAATCCATGTGACACTATCGTTAACTCCCCCCAATGGAAGTGGCTATTGATGCCATGGGCTTAACTAAAAGGTGGCTTTAATTTATAATAGTTTGGAATGGTCTTTGAATTGTAATAGTGACGATGACTCTTAGGACCCTTCACGCGTTTCCCCCTATGGAGGGTGGGTGGGGGAAGGAATGCGTCTATTTTTCTCTGACTACCTACAAATTGTTAAAACGGATTAGCAAGTAAGAAATGTATATATTTTTTTTCTTTTTCGAAAAATTAGTTCATGTCATAAAAAAGGTAAGAGAAGTGCAAATATTTTTGTCATAAACAGGGTCAGGGTTTGACAGCCTGGGCAGCAGACTTGAGTTAGCCTCACAAAAATTTGAGGTATTTGGGTAAAGGAGGAATCAAACAAGGAAGGCAAATTTTGGGTATGTCCTTGGGGGAGGCGTCATCATTTTTTATTTTTGTTGTTTTTTTTGTTTTTGAGGATTCAAATGTTATGCAGCTGTTTGTGGCTACCTCCTATCTTCCAATTTTTCCTTGGGGTAGATGTTCCCAGTCCCTCACCTAATAAAAGACTTTTAATACTGGTGGAATGATTTCTTTGCCCTATATGTAGAGATATAAAGGTAAACAATTTTAATTCTGGATTTTTTAAGGGCTGGATTAAGGTAAACAGAATGTGTAGTTCAAAAGAATATCCCCCTCCCCCCTCCCACGGAAGGGATTTGATTTTCCAGGGAGGAAGGTGGTCAGTTTGCCCAAATTTAGTTTTAAGTGGGGAATGGGGGTGACCTAAGGGACATATTTCCAGAGGGGTGTAGTGGAAAAATTCGAGGCCTGCCAAGACTCTCGTTTAAATCCCGAGGCCGAGACTTTAACTAGTTTTTCAAACGTAGCCCTTCAAAAATCCGAGCCCGAGATCGCTTGATATAGAAATCCGAGCGCGACCACTCTGTACCTGGTGCTTATTATCCCTTGATATTCCTTTGTTCAACCTCAAACGGCTGGTAATCGTCCTTGAAGGATGATTCTGTTCTTCCACGATGTCGATGGAGTTGTAAGTGCATTTTTACAGTTTTAAGAAACAGAACTTTCCATCAACTTTATTTTCACTTCTTTGTTTTCAACTTACCCGACAACTGATCAATGGAAGGGGCAATGTGTTCTTCGTTATCAAAGCAAACACCTTGAGGGAAGAATTCTTAAGCATGTGGGGTGAAGTAAGACGGAAACACATTTCATTTGTAAATAATGTTGATCACTGCTGGAGTAGCTAGAGCCGAGTGTCTGATCGAAATGAAATGCCAAACGATTTCGTAACGAACTAACTTTTTTGAAAATTGCCGTTCCGTTTCGATTTTGTACCAGAATTTCCGGATATTTTTGGTCGAATGGATCGGTTTGAGTTCAAGATTTTGCGTTTCAGGCCTAGATCGCACAAGGCACAAGGCCCAATTTGTGAGGAGACTCAAATTATTTTCCTCACATGTAAATGGCTTTCCGACAACTGTAGCATTTATTTTTTATATCTTGGTCATTTTAAAGCAGCAACAGAACACTTCCTGAATTACATCAGTTTTTTAAAAGCTTGCATAGTTTTAAAAACACAATGAAAAAAAAAAAAAAAAAAATTCATGACGGGAAAAGACTCATGAATTAAAAAGTTAAATTGTGACTTCACCAGATGAAAATATGCACACTAACTTTCACATGCTCATGTCCCTCAGTCGTAGTTCGCATAGCTTATTACCAAAAGCGATTTTGATGCAATAAATGATTTCGCTGCGTAAGGTAAAGTAATCCATCAAACAACGGACAGGTACCGAACGGATAGCTAACGGCTCTGGAAAACGGCGAGTTCACTGAAAGCCAAAGAAGGTTTAGATTCCCTGATTTAAATGAAAATCTGCCAAACGAAATGAACATATCGGAGACGCGCAATTTTACCGTAATCACGGATATGCAAATTTGTTCAACCGATATTAATAGTACAAGTACAAGTACAATAAACGGTGTTGAAAGGCAACTGGGATCCTCAATTCTCTTTGTTATTTCTTTAAGTGTGGCTTTTCTACGGAAAAAAAAAAGCAGAAAGTGAGTGATAATTACATCGGTGATTACAATGATTAACAATTATATTTCCGTAGCCCGACGCGACCCGCGTGCGGCAAAGAAAATTTTCAATTATTTCGTCTTGAGCGTAGCGGAATTGTTCGTATGTGCCTGTAGTAAAAGGAATTTCAACGGATAATTCAACAATACATGAAAGGAGCACAAATTTCTGTCTTCTCACCTACCGTCCATTCGACTTCGACATCAAGATTTACGCCTCGGTGAGTGGAGGCGGTGCACAATCGCTCTTTATTGTATCAATCTGCATTTATTGAGAATCTTTTGCTTCACCTTCGAAGAACACTATTTTGTCAGTTCTTCAGACACTTGCTTCTAATGTTGGAGAATGCAGCGAGAATGCGTTCAAAGCACTAAAAAACAGCCATGCAATGGCAACCCACAGAAATCTAACCTGCGATGGCAGACGTATTTCCAGCTGTCGCTTTTTTCCGACGTGGGATTGGCTATTATTCCACTTCCGGTTACACCGGAGTCAGTGACTCATTTTTTCATACAGAATGCCCCCAATACTGGTGAATGCTAAAGCATATCCACGAGTAAAAACGGTTACTACAGTCAAACCTCTTTATTACGGACACCAAGGGGACAGGAATAAGTGTCCGTATTATAGAGGTGTCCGTTTTAGAGAGGTAGGCTTTATATGGATTTCGGTCTCTCAGGGACCAAGTGAACTGTCCGTTATAGAGAGGTGTCCGTATTATAGAGGTGTCCGTAAGGAGAGGTTCCACTGCACTTATAATTAGGATTACTACTAATAATCAAAACTGTTCGCCATAATAAAAGTGTTTTTACACGGAATGCCTGCAGGGCAGGCCGTGTCTAGGTTTCGGTCGGGTATCTTTTTTTTTTTCTTCGTCGAAGTCAGAAATCGCCACATTAATTAATGCATTAAAATGTGCCTTCCCCTAGTAGGGATGTATTGTTCTGATTGTCTTCAACAAAAGCAGGCCAATCAAAATCTATTATTCGGGCACATATCACGAGAGAGGGGACCCACTCATCCCTTCCTGTGTGACGTCAAAATCATTATTTGATTTATTCATTAAACCTTGATTAAATTCTACCCTCTCCCAGAAGGGATTTATTGTTCTGATTGTCTTGAACAAAAACAGCCCAATCAAAATCTATTATCGGCGCGTATATCACGAGGGAGGGGACCCACTCATCCCTTCCTGTGTGACGTCAAAATCATTATTTGATTAATTCATTAAACCTTGATTAAATTCTACCCTCTCCCAGAAGGGATTTATTGTTCTGATTGTCTTGAACAAAAACAGCCCAATCAAAATCTATTATCGGCGCGTATATCACGAGGGAGGGGACCCACTTATCTCTACCTGTGTGACGTCAAAGCAAGTCATCATTTCGAAAAGTTGTTTTTGTTCAATGGCAGCCACATGTATGAATTTAAGACTCTGATCTGCCGTTTTCAGAGAGAAAACAAACCTTTTTCAAGCGGTAAATCGAAATAATAACTTCTAGGTATGATGTTTATTCAAGAAAGTGACGCAGGCATACTCGGAAAAAAGAAATCCGAGTGCTCCTATCAGGAGTCGAACCTAAGACCTTCCGATTACTAGTTCGGATGCTCTACCACTGAGCTACAGGAGACTCGTAGAAGCTAAGGCCATTAAACTAGGTTCATGGGACAAACATCCTGCATACTGCTAGGATTTGAATGTCGAACGTGTGGTATATGAAAGAGATGTGATGGTATATTTCCTAGCAGTATGCAGGATGTTTGTCCCATGAACCTAGTTTAATGGCCTTAGCTTCCACGAGTCTCCTGTAGCTCAGTGGTAGAGCATCCGAACTAGTAATCGGAAGGTCTTAGGTTCGACTCCTGATAGGAGCACTCGGATTTCTTTTTTCCGAGTATGCCTGCGTCACTTTCTTGAACAAACATCATTCTCATTCATTCACCGGGCTGGAAATATACCATCACATCTCTTTCATATACCACACGTTCGACATTCAAATCCTAGCAGTATGCAGGATGTTTGTCCCATGAACCTAGTTTAATGGCCTTAGCTTCCACGAGTCTCCTGTAGCTCAGTGGTAGAGCATCCGAACTAGTAATCGGAAGGTCTTAGGTTCGACTCCTGATAGGAGCACTCGGATTTCTTTTTTCCGAGTATGCCTGCGTCACTTTCTTGAATAAACATCATTCTCATTCATTCACCGGGCTGGAAATATACCATCACATCTCTTTCAACTTCTAGGTAGTACTCGACAGTTGAAACGGTGGAAATTGGGAGAGTTCACAGCGAAGAAACTCCGCTTTCAAAAACAGATCGAATAATCAAAGCGAAGAATTAGAGCTAGAGGAGGCCAGACCAGTTCAGCGGGGTCATGACGTTATTGCAGAGTTATTTCTGGTATGATTTCTAGTAACACAACGATAAGTATCACGCAATATATCTGAATAAAACCATTCAGTCAATTATTTCAATTGCCAAGGGAGGATAGTTTTTAAATATCTGCGAAACATACAATGGGGAATAATTGGGGCTTCATTAAGCATTCCGTGTAATGCCATTAGCCGGGCATCTTGTTGTCTTACAAATCGGTAGTTTAAAGTATCTCTGGCTACGGGTACAATAAGTAGACTCATTGCGTGGCGGCAGCAGACCATGGAGCTTGTGGCTTTGGTCCCTTACAATTTGGTCAAATTCCTCTTTGAGAATCGATAAAATCCGCGTTGGAAATGTGCTTTGAGTCGTCCTAACTGTCTTACACAGCGAACCTTCCCTACTCCCGCGACCATTTTAGGATTCAGTGACAATGTTATCCACTATGCAGGCTAGAATTCAGTCATCTATGAAGTCTCAATAGATTGGTTCTAAAATTAGTTGCCGATAAATTTCTGAGAAATCCGACCAGTTTTGTTAGAAATTTGAGTTCCGGTTCCAATCTTATTGTTGTACGTGCCAATTCGATCATTGTTCCAACAGTCCTCCCCTCTTTCTCCAGTCTCCAGCAATTTCGTACCCAGAGTCCTGGCGACCAACCGCAGACCAAAGAGATTGAGGACTCTGGGTGCTGTCTCCAGGCGAGAAGCGGCTGGCCAAAGAGTCTGAGGGCTCGTTACGACTTCCTTGAATTGAAGATCGTCTGATTGTTTTAGCGATTCGTCGTGCTGTTCGAACTCTTTGGCTGTGTATGTGATTAGATATCTACAAAAGGTAAGTAACTAACCAGGATATGAATTAAAATTCCAAAATATCGGGTTAAACTCATGGTTACGAGCAATTTAAACTCATTTTCAATGCTTTCAGTCGCTCAAAGCTGAATTCAGTTATCGGGAAATCAAAAGCAAATTGCGTGCGTTGTCGAGCTAGTTAAGTGGGTAATACAGTCCAGAATTAAGACAAAATATGCCGTTTGAATATAGTCCTCTGGTTGAAAGAAATCAAACGCACCCCTTGACAGATGCGCTTAATCGTAAAAGCTTGCAAAGGTTTTATAACCTCATTGTTTGTTGAATGTTATGATGTACGTAGCTTCAGGGCGGAAGTAATTTAACTGGAGTAATTCTGTCGGGGTTAGTCAGTACGGTAAATTGAGTAACGCATAGGTAGGAATGAACTAAGATGAAAACATCTTTTAAGTCTAATATGCATTCAGTTATATCAGGTTGTTATCAGGTTGGAAATACGGTGTGTTCCACCATTTATTATCTCAGCCGGTAAGAACACAGTTGAATCCTTTGTCTCTGGCACGTCGCAAACGTGTTGTTCAAAATCCGGTCTTTGTAGAAAATATAAATCTACAGTTAATAGGCCATCTCGTATTTTTCTTCAGTTTAAATATTTTTGGAAAGGAAAAGCATAAAAAAATCGAAACTGTTTGGACTGAATTCATGATTGTAATTTAATTATAATGCGGCATGCTAGATTAAAGGATTTTTCCCTCGAGCTTTTCGGTGGCATGTTTCCTTATAATTTGTTGAACACGACACAATGCGAATCTCTTCGCGTTGTTTCCACTGGTTGGAAGAACAAATCAGAAAGAACGTTTGTTTTCGCATGGAACGTGAAGCTTGACCCTAAATAACAAGTCAGTGAGAAGCAAAAGTAGATAACTTCAAGTTTTCATTTTCATTTTCATTTCTATGTCTGAGGACTTTTGTGCGCTGTCGAATATCATTAAATAGACTAAAAATTTCACAGGCGTTTGCTAGTCGTTGTAAGTTTAGGATTCCCTTTATCACAAACTTACTCTTGGATTTATATATGGCAGTCATTAACAGGGAGGAAAATGAACTTTTCCAGACTGTGACACTATCTTTTTAACTGATGGAGTTCATTTATGCAAATTTGATATAGCGGGCAATTTGGGGGTTTTTCCCTTGCCAGTGGCAGGCATGACGTCATTTTCTCCGAAATCAGTTATATTAAGTCTGCGGTGTTAAGGCATCAATAAAACTTGTCATAGCTTATTATGAAGAAGCTATCGAGCCAACAATTTGGAAAAACCAAGCCGTTGAATGGAGACCATAAATGTGGTCAGCTAAACGATGGACTCTAAGAAAAAATAATTCTAGACTGACTCGAGGAACCGAGCGGACGCTTCACTCGGTATCAATTCAACACAGCATCACCGCTCAATTGTATACTAGTAGGCGGTATAAACTCACGACTTCGCTCAGTGAAGTCTGCTTCCAGATTCTGGTTGTGAAACGCCTCGAATAATCAACCAAAAAGAATTACATGTTGAGGTGGCAACAACGACAGTTCGTTTGTAAGCGAAACGTACTTGTAGACGTTATCAAACCGGACACCGATAGGAAGATGAATATTTTTTTTTTCTGAGGAATTAAATCCATTGTAATTTTCAAATACAAATTCTCCATGAAAACGAATATGGTAGGTCAGTCTGTATCGACATATTCGTAGCTATCTTCATATTCTTCGATCGATGGCTTTCGCGATGATTGAAGCGTTCACCGAAATTAATTTTACACATTAGGTATCGGTGCTGTATGATTGCGGGCGACTTCTTTTTGCGAGCAAGTTTTGATTTAGAGGCTTCGTCTCTTGAGATTCAGATGGCCTCAGACTGCTACAACAGAATTAAGGAAGGCACACACAAGAAGATTAGTCCAGTCACGGGACTTGTTGCAGGAACTAGTTCCGGCTGTACTGTTTACGCGTTGAGACGAGTCGCAGGGACAAGTTTATTCACAGGGACCTCGTTTACACAAAGCAATAGCAATCCTCATTAAGTAACGTAGAGACGAAAAAACAGAGGCCCTAAACAATGAAACTGAATTTATTTAAATTAACCACAAAACATTGAAGTGAATCAGCTCAATAATACAGCAAGTTGTCCAGTTATAAATTGACTCGGTGTTTGTTTCCAGAGTCGTATATTGCTGATGGAGAAAAGTAACTAAACGATCCAGACCTTTAAGGACGTTCGCGCGAAAAATTTCTGCCCCACAGATTTTTTTTCATACTTTAGGTATGGTCAGCTAAAAAAAAATTGGGGGTCACCGACTTCGTTTCAGAGATACAGCGCTGGAAAAATACCATGGTTTTGAAAAGTTGGGCCTTCGTAACTCAAAATGATCTCCACAGTTTTAAGTTTAAAATATTCAAGATGAGTAACTGAAGACAAACTATTTTAGTCAAATTTTATCTAAGGGTATTTGTTTCGTAAATTAGTCTAACTGGTGTCATCCTTGTAATTAAATGTAGCCCTTAAAGAGGACATTCGCGATCGTCACACAGACAAAAAAGAGTGCAATTCGATGGCGCGTGGACAGAAAAATAGAAAATAATCAAACTTCTGCCCCATAGATTTTTTTCATTTTTCCCTAAAACGTAGACAATCGATAAAGAAAGTGATCAATTTAAAAAAAAGTGGGGGTCACCAGACATCTAAGAGAGTTATAATAAAGACAAGCTAGCCGCTGTGGTGACAGATTCCAAAGTCACGTTTTTACGTGACCGGTCAGAGAAGCACTGAAACCTAAACAGGGATATCTATCCCATCATGCACAGCTCACGATGATTGCTCGAGTCAATGTTTTCGTTCGAGTGTGCTGTCAAAACTCTGATCGTTTAAGTTGTTTATTGTTATTCTACCTTCAAAACTTACACAGCTGTTTAGCCAATGCCAAGAAAATGCATCTGTAGCCATTAGCGAGGCGAAAATGTGAGAAGTAAGCTTATTTATTTACCTAGAATGGGTATGTGGAGATTGATTGCACACGGGATTGGTGATCAATAAAATTGCTCTCTTGTAAGGTAAGACTTTCTCGTTTACTGTCAAAACTTAAAAAAAGCTTAAAGGTGACTTCGTTTGACGAATAGACTACATAAAGTATTGCATTTCAATTATTTTGTTATATCGAGAGTCATGTAAATATATAAATCTCTTGGCGCGAAATACCCGCAGGACCGTATCAACGCCTTTTCTTGGACTTTTTTTTGTAACCTTAACCCGTCTAATAGTTTCACGTCGAGTTTTGGTTTTCTCGTTTTTAAAACTGTGCAACGGAAATGAATTGCCCCCTTTTCCCCTTTTTAATGCTGTCACATCGGCCGACATGTGTGTTTACCTCCTTGTATCGTCAACCATGAATTGCGCGTGACATTGCGTGGCGTGTGTGTTACTTGCGCACTAAAGATGCGCATAAACAATTAGCGCGAACGTCCTTAATACAGACAAAAGAGAACACTTCCCTTCGAACACCATTACCCTGCCCAGCTTCTTCGATGACCATGCTGATTTATTATGATGTAATTTAAATTAAACTTCAATATGAGGTTCGGCCGATTTTACACAAAATGGGCACACGTAGTTACTGTGAAGGCTTGTGCAATATACCAAAGTTTTAGCTTCATTGACCTTATTTGAGCTGAGATTTAGATAACAGCCTTGTGGGGGTCCCCTTAGGTTGATTTTTAGCTTAATTTTGATCACTTTTCGTTACTTCGTGTACAATGCTAGAAAATTATTCAGTCAAATCAAGAGTCATCAAGTTTTGAACTTTCTTAAGCAAAACTTATGGCCCATAGGAATATTTCTGTTGCACACGTCAGTAATCTAAAGTTGTGGCTCCTACCGGCAGATAACAACAAACTGGAAAGAGCCCAACTTTAAGCCCAATTATCTTTTAATTTGATGCCCACTTTCAAAGTAACAAAATTCCAACAAAGTCGTAAAGTGTAGCCCTAACTATATGATAATCAAGAGGAAAATACTAAGGTGGAGCCTTTTTCACTTTACAGCTATGCTTAGAACATACTGATAAAGCCACTTGATCCGGTCACATTCCTCTTTGCGTACCACTAAAACGATACTTAACACAAATGTGCCAGTAAATACAAAATGACCCAGCATTATCTAAGGTCATCCCAGTTTAATTAGTTTCCAAGGCCACCAACTCACATTTGCATTCAAACTTTAAGAAGCACGGTCTGTTTTAAGCTGTTCTTAAAACAAACGTAACCGCATTGCGTACTGCTCGAAACCATGAATTCTACTATTCTGGACACTTTTAAAAACAACTCACTTTCATTTGCGGTAGGTGTCACACTCTATTAAATAAGCACTCTTTTTCCCTAATGAAAATATATTTTTTAAAAAAATCTGAAGTTTCGACTGTATTTTAAAAGCAATGCATACTTATCTCGCTGTTGCTCTAAACGGCCATCTGTTCTGCATCATGCGGGGAGACTGGAGCCAAGTTTTTGCTCCTCTAGTTTTTAATAGAGGATGAGCGAAATACGTTTTCATGCATTGTTTTGTTTGCAGAACGGACAGTGCGGAGATTTTTCAATTTGTACAATAATGAGTTAGTAAATAAGATATGGCGAATGATTTTGTATTGGAACATAATTAATTTTGTTTATTTAAATAGATGTAAATATATGAAACATATTTTGAACTGCGAATGAAAGATCAAATAGAAGAAGGATCCTCGCAGTCCATACGAAACTTAAGCAGTTGCGAAAAGAAGGCCTGAAAAAAATCAGGCTTGAGCAGAATTCGAACCCCTTACCTCTGGGACGCCGGTGGAGTGCACCAACTGAGCTATCAAGCCAACTGGGAGCAGGGGCCCGTTTCTCGAACGTCCCAGTAACTTACCGAGCCCGATAAGTGTCTTTGGTGTTAAACGTTTCGTAACAGAAGTCAATTTTTGTTAGCTTTGAATACTAAATTTTAAAATCTGATAATTCTATGAAAACATTTGCCAAGTACCATATCTGTAATCGCTATGTAATCGACGGAAAGACATTTAAAAACATACTTATCGGGCCCGGTAAGTTACCGGGACTTTCGAGAAACGGGCCCCTGGTCATATTGTGTGTTCGTAATATACCCATGAAGGATGAATAAATAAATGTAAATATATAAACATATATTTTAAACTGCGCATGAAAGATCAAATAGAAAAAAGATCCTCACAGTTACTACGCAAGCACTGCACCGGCGTCGCATAGGTCATGGATTCGAATCCTGTTCAAGCCTGATATTTTTTGAGGCTTTCTTTTCGCAACTGCTGAAGTTGCGTAGTAACTGCGAGGATCTTTCTTCTATTTGATTTGTTTCTTTTGTGGCTTTAAAAGGTAAAAGAAAAATCTTAGAAAAATCGTCACGATGAAAGTTATAATATTCAAGCCTTTTTTCGACAGTGGGAGGTTGTAATTTTTTTCCGGGTGAGAAGTTCTTGATATAAAATGTTACAGGACGGGGGTTTACTTTAACTACATGAGGCTAATGCAGGTGTTGGACTGCTTTAATTTTTGAACAAAAGTTTTTTCCATTCACCTGGGATGGCCGATACAAGGCTGTGATGGTGTAGAAATGACGTCCTTTTATATGGAATTTGTTGGCTAGCACTTCGAACGGCAAAAAACAGTTTTCCGGAACGTCGAAGAGACCTTTTATCTGCTCGACGCCGTTTTGGCGCCATTTGGAGTAAAAAACGGATTTTCCATTAACCTTTATAAATCTGTTGTTCCAGATGATTTCCTGAAGCACGGCTTCTTTGTTTTCAGGAGTGCTAAGCTTAATTATCAAATGACTTGTTTATTGAAAGACAGAACGTTGCTAAGAAATAGGTTGGAATATACTTCCAAGGAGCGTTAATTCCCGAACAAAGGCGTTTGACCAAAGTACGTTTCAACACTTTATCGAAAAAAGAGTAATCTTTCATGCCTAAACCACTTTCTTTTTTATTTTTAATCAAAGTTGTTGCGAATCTTCGCTGTTTCATGGCTCCAAATGAAATCAAAAGTTAGTTTGTTAGCTTCGTCTGCAAAATGCTCAGGAGTTTCTAAGACACCACAGTATAAGCTTGGACAGAGCTAAGGTTTTGACAATAATTATTCTACCTTGTAATAAGGGCCTTATAGGACCTTATAAGACCTATCTGAAAACCACGTTACGTGATGGAAGCTTCCTAATAAAAGATGATGATGATGATGATGATTATTATTATTAGATGTCTCTTTAAGACCACATATTAAGGGTCTTTTTTAATGTTTCCAGTTTTTCTGAAAACTTTTTTCTTAACAGCGGTTTCACGGCTGTAAGAGGAGTGAACGCCTAAGGCATATACTGGTTCATGACTGAGCCGACGGTTAAAAATTACGTCTTTCCGGTGACTTAGTGATCCTAGCCAAAGCATTTCAGGTTTCGATTGACTTTTCTGATTTTTGTGGCACACGGTAGGGATACTCGATCGGACAAACTGGAGTTTTTGTGAGCAAGGATTCCCATCTTTCGAAGTGTATGTGATAACATTGTACCTTTCGCGTGTTTGTTTACGTTTGCTATCGTTTCCAGTTTGCGCTGATTGGCCAAATTCTGACAGCTAGGACAGCAGGGAGCCGCAAGGAGTAATGGGGCGGCATTCAAATCGTTGCAGGCTCTCGCTCCTTCTCCTCTCCCCGTCCCTCCTCTGCCCCAAGAGTCTGCTCGAGGCTGCTGTTTCCTATGAGGTCTGCACTTTTTGAAATGAAACAAACAAACCAATCAGGAAAGATTAGGAGAGGCTTTCTGCCTCAGGGTGCGTTTTTTTTTTTGGAGAATCGAAATCCGGATTTTGGGTTTTTTTCTTTGTTTTTGCTGAAATCCAAAAACGGATCATGAATCTATAAAATCCATACTCCGGGTAGATTCTTCAGATCAAATCTAAATCCGGACTTTTTTTTTATTCAACACCTGAGCGTTTTTTGGTTTGGGAAAGGATTCGGAAAACGTATTTTCGAAAAGCGGTTTTCTGTGCATAAATAATACACAACAATTACTGTAAATGACTGGACCGTTTTGCTCGCGCCATTTTGACTTTCCTATAACGAGGAGGTCGAAAAAAGGTACGTTTCTGTGCAAATTTCACGCAAAAAAAAAAAAAAAAAAACTACATGAAAAGGTACCTTACAGCAACTGGATGCACCTTACCTACATCTAAACAATTTGAGTGCAAAGATACCCTTAATAGTCGTCGATTTGTAACATTTTATCAACAACAACAACAACAACTTTATTTGTCACATTTCCTTTTAAGATTGTATTGATACATATATGAATATTTAGTTAATTTAAAGTTTAAGAAAAAAAAAACATTAATACGGATAACTAAACATAAATATCCAATGGGGAAATGCCTAGCGCCTAAGTAAACCATATAGTTTTCTAAGTTAGACACTAGTAAAGAAGCATTTTAAATGTAAACATCTATATACATATTCAACGCACACACTCACAGACGACACACGCACTGCTCATACACTTACTGTTATATTAAATAAATGAGAGGAATTTGACTAGCTAGGTCATTATTTTTGCTTCACGTGTTTTTATCGATCACTACGCTTTTTCTTTTCTTGTTGTGTTTTTTCAAGTAAATGGATCCTCAGTACTCCTTTCAGTAGAATATTGAATATGATCTCAAATCCTAAATCCGTTTTTGGATTGTCCCAAAAAAACGCACCCTTAAATTTGGATCCCTTTCATTGTGTTGGAATTTTCTTCTTCCACGCAAATTCATCAAGCAAGTTAGCAATTTTTTTTCAACGTGAACTAAAATGGTTTTCCAGAATTGTCAGAATTGGATCCCTGGTCAGAGTAGAGAATTTTTGAAGGAACTGTTTTCATTATAGGATCATTTGGTTTTTCCAAAGGAATGCATTGAGCCAACGATTTTCTCTTGTCCAATTGAATAAAAGGCATTTTTTGATGGTTAATTTAAATGAAACACACATTAATTGTTAAGCATACCTAATTCAAGCTTAAGGCTAAATTAGTCCATCGTTGATTCTCCGCTTTTGTCCGCTCTTAAATCCATCAATTAAGGTATACTGTATAAGTATTATTAGTATAACTGTTATATTAGCATTACTTTACTATTAGAATCATTTTTTTAAAGTTATTTTAAAATCGCTTAAAAAACCCAGCGGCCAACCTCGTTCCCAAGGTCTCTCCTCTCCCCTGTCCTTGGGACGGGAAGAAGAGAGACCCTGGGAACGACGTTGCCTAGCGGCAAGCACAGTTTTACTGGCAAAATCTTTTTAGAATTTAATAAACAAGAAATCCTCATCGGATTTTTAAAGCGCTCGTCGTAACCCAGCTCACACAAAATGGTTAAGGGAAGGGGGAATGAAGGCTAATATTTTGAGGGGTTCATATTTGAAATTTTGACACACACACACACACACACACACACACTCTCAGCAAAACAAAATGTTTCCTTGTGTGACAAAGTGTGCGGGTAGGGGAATGGAAAACAACAATCAAAGCAATCTTTATTTGCGCTCAGTGCGCTAAGGGTAATTTCAGCCCCAAACTCACGTCACAAGAGCGAAAGGTTGTATGGATAGCTAAAAATCCTTGACAGTAGCATGGGATGGGAAAAATACCATACACATTTAATCTTGTAATTCATTTCCTTTAGGGGCGGGTCATAGCATAGTTTGGTAAAGTAATTCAATTCAGTAATAAATTGCCTATGTCGCCTTGGCTGTCGCAATAACTGTAAAGACTCAAGTCAACTTAGCTCCTGACTAAGTGACCGGGATGATCGAATGATGGCGTCAAAAATGAAAACGCCAAAAAAAAACTAAAATAGTAGTAATAATAATAATAATAATAATAATAATAATAATAATAATAATAATAATAATAATAATAATAATAATAATAATAATAATCCCTAGAGCTTCCAACCATACCCAAAAAAATCCGGAGACCAAAAATTACCGCCTCCCCCTTCGAAAAAAAATCCCATGCCGAACTTCCTAGCCTTAAAAACTTCAAGAGCGGAAAAAATGATATAACACGAAAAAAAAAAAGTAGAAATTGAAAAACTGGTGTGTTCATAGTATTTTATTCGCAGAACTACGCGGACGGGATACGCGGGCACTACCACGAATCTTCAGATTGTTTTGAATACCCCCCAAAATCCAATTTATAAATCAAGACACAAAGAAAACTTTTCCTACCCAAAAATATTCCAGAATCGAAAATTTCAAGCCCCAAAAATCCTTCGATCATCCCGTCGCTTTAAATCCGGAATGTCTATCAGTGGGATCCCCAAGAAAAGGGTCTGTTTAGCTCCCGTTGGGGGGGGGGGGGGGGGAATTTAGCTGAGAATTGGCCAATATTTGACTGTCAGCTGAAAAATGGAATTTTTTTAACAGATAGCTGAGAAAAGTTATAAGAACTGTTAGTTGAAATGTCTAAACTTTGCCTAAACATTTTCGTGCAAAATGAACGTGCCAATGTATGTAGTCCGGCGATTTCTCACGAAGATGGCTCGGATCTCCTCACAAGTTGAGGACGCTACTTTAGAAGTCACGAGATCGTCACAAGATGATGACGTGTTTGTAAAGATTGTAGGCACTCGAAAGTTCTTCCGAAATCGTCGGATAATACTCGACACTTTACTGCTAAGGAGAGAGATACCGTTGATACGATGCAAAACCGTAAAAACAAGTGAGAAGTAAACGTCAACTGAGATCTGTCATAAATAAGTGATAGCTGAGAAAAGGCCGAAATAAGCTGATACCTGAGAAACGGTTTAAATTAGCCTACGAGCAAGCTCTCTTTTAGGCTTGCCGCCGTAGGATGGCGCGAGAGGATTGGGGTGGGGGCGCCAGCGCCCCAATCCTCTCGCGGCTAACCTAAAAGAGAGTTTACTCGCAGGCTAGGCTTAAGTCTGAACTGATAACTGAGAATCCATCAGCCCCATGGAGAGGAAGGCAAAACATACCAATAATCGAGTGGAAGTAATCAGCCCTCAAGATTAATGTTTTACTTATAAACTGAAATTAGCTCGATAAACCCATATTTTAGCAAAGCAAAACACAGACGGCCCATTTGAGAACGAAAGCAGCGTGGTTTCTAAGAATAGCAGTAGTGCCGCAGACTATATTTTGTCACATTTTGTGATGTATGAAGACAGTTTGACAAAGCATATCCCACATTATTTGCCCTTAAATGTAGAGTTGGGAGCTTGGAAAAACTTTGTCATTTTGCGAGTGTGTAAAACCCCTTGGATGGATTATTGATCAAACCGCGAGGCCTTAACGTTTACTGACTGATTTGTTTCTTTTTTTGCTCTTTTCAGATATCGTGAAAAGAATCATGGCAGGTAATGTGTGTGAAAAAAATTAAACTAAAAGTTAAAAATGAGAACTACTCCATTTGAAGAACATTTGTTGAAAATCAAACAGTCAATCTAGTAAAATCCAGATCGCTGGAGACAGGAGAATAGACGTTCGACCAATCACATTTTATCGGAAATAGGTATTTTGATTGATTTATTCTTCCGCTTCCCCTGGCGACTCTGACCGCACTCTGGTTTTCACTAGATCGTAAATGACGGAATGATAAGCCAAATCGCAAGAAAATGGAAACATTCTGATTCTAACGAGATTCTGTCGAGATTTAGACTACGTTGTTTGGTTTTCACCAGGTCCTGACCGCTATTACAACTCCTCTTACGACTCAGAGTCCGTTACTACCGAAAAGCAGCCTATAAATGTTGTGGAGTAAGATCGACTGCCCATGCAGTAAACAAAATTTGACCCAACAATTTATTTCACAGTTTACCCTTCTACAGGCCATTAAAGGTCATAAATGCTTAACAAGGAATCTATGGATAAACTGAAAATACTTGTCCAAATTTACGTGTCGGGCGAACATAGCGAATGGCCGTAGCAGCACACAATGCCTTTTTGTTTAAAAGGAATTTAGCTTTAAATTTCAGGAGAAAACATACAAATGCCGGCCCTAAGTACTAGTGGAGGCGCGGTAGTGTAGTGGCCTAGCTTCGAACCACCGTCGAACGTATTGGTCTCTGCTTTACTGTTTAGTTTCCTGTGTAGGATCCATGTCGTCTGTCTTTGACCCAAGTTTATAAATGGGTACCATGGAAATACTGCTGGGGGTAGCACTGCAATGGACCAGTAACCAATTAAGCGGGAAGTAGCAATACTCCTAGTTCCTTCATGCTACATAAACCGGGTTGAGCCCAGCCCGTGTGGTTCACTTCGTCTTGGGTGCAAGATTTACCTATTTTACAAATCCCTAAGTAGATAGATTATTATTGATCAAAAATTAAGGACTACAGTTTTGATTTGCTGTCGTCTTAATGCTAATTTTCACTAGCAATGGAATCGTAGTCAGAGTCGTAATCAGAATTGGTATGACAGAAGGTAGTACGTCATGATCTAGTGAAAATCTAACAATTGAGTCGTCGGCAAATTTTCCGATTGTGTCAATGGTTCTGTCGCTCAGGATCAGGTGGAAACCTGATTGTCAGAGTCGTAAGCCGAAGTGGAAGAATAGACCAATTACAGCTGTTGGAGACAGGCATCACAAGTGGTTTATTCCTCTGCTTCCATTTGCGACTCCGACCATCTGGTTTTCACTATATCCCTTAAGCTAAGGAATAATAAACGCAATTGCAAGACAGTGGAAACATCCTAATTCTCGCGACTCCGAATTCATCGAGCTTGGCCCTCCATTATTTGGTTTTCACCGGCTGGGTTGTAAGCGCTCACCACTTCGCTTTCAACCGCGACTCGGACACCGTCACTGTTGAAAGCCATCCTTAAGGTGTTGTGACGAACGGAAATAATCTGGAGTAAGGTCAACTGTGATAAACAAATTGGACTGAACGTTTTCACAGTTCAATACACTTTTACATGCATTAAATATCGTCGTTAATAGCTTACGAGGAGCCTGTCAATACACTGAAAATGTCCCCACTGTCTTTTGTATATGGGTAAAGGAGAACAAAATTCTGACATAAACGGAACTATTTGTTTGGTATACATATTTAGACAGTTAGTCTAACAAGCTGCTAGATAGTTTGATATTTGGGGTATGTATCGATGCTTTCAGTAGATTCATTAAACGACGCAATGTTTTGAGTTCTGACGATTCGTTTCTTTGTACTTTTCAGATCAACACTGGGGAGATGAAGGTAATGTGCAATAAGAAAGTTATACAGCTAGTCTTGCAAGTTACGATATATTTTGATACACTCTGTTTTTTTTATATGAACGTCTAATTTTGGAGCTGAGGCTGAACGTTCTTATATATTTTTTGCGATTTGAGTCTGAAAACGCTCTTAAGATGTTCTTAAATTACATAGTATACACTACATGTATTTTAGTAAATCATCGGACGCGACCAGGTAACCTATCAAAGTGCATTGCCTGCTGAGATATGGTATCAAGAACTGCTGATTATGACAAACCGAGATGTGTGTCACCATTGTTAATGACATTTTGTATTTTGGTTAATTTACATTTGTTACCTTGATTTTATATACAGATTAGCAAAATAAAAACGTAGTTAAGTGTCATTGTCTGAGAAAGTGTTCCAGGGGCCAAAACTTGTCGTCAACTGATTTGGCTGAAACTTGGCACAGAAGTTGGTTGCCATGAGATATTTCAAAAGCCAATTTGGCTCACTTCTCTGACTTAAAGTTTTTTAGAGTTTTTGCCCTTTGAGCACAAAAAATCCAGCCTTTCAGGAGTCATTTTGAAAAAGCCATAAAACCCAACTGGTAAATTGTGCTGCCGAATGAATTTGACTATGAATATTAATATAATAGAGCTTTCATTTCGTGCATGTAACTTTGCCCTCAAGGTATTGGACAGAGAGGGGCCTGGGGCTAGAGTTTGGCCAAAATTAATGTCAAAATTACAACTCAAAATTGCCATTTTTCAAAAAGTCAGTGTATCTACCTGCCTTCTTGCATAACACCGGTACCTAAACCATTATTTACTTTAGTGACCCAATTATCAAAATCAGTTGAGAAAAATTTAGCTTATCACGGTTTGTTGAATTTTTGTCACAAACACTTCATGCCTCTATAAGGTCATGCAAAATGGAATTTTGAACATAATTCATTCCATGAACAAACCAAATTGTTGACATGAAGCCCTTATTCTGTATTTGGTCAGTGAAAATGAATTGTTAAAGCCAAATCAGTTTAATTGTTTAGAAATACTCTGATTCTTACCTTACATTTGCTTTTAAAAGCCTTTGATTAGCACAACAAATACCCTGACTTAGCAAAACAAGGGTTAATTTGTACTTTGAAAACCTAGTACCCATCAAACAGCACAAATGATGAAGGCCTTACCTCGATATAACGATCTTTCTAAACGATGCTTGAATTTTTCATTGATTAATATTCAGTTCCAAGTCATAATTCTTGTCCGTTGCTCCAAGCATGGAAAGTCTCTATATTTTGTCAGGCCTGATTTTTATTATGATTACAAGATAAAGTTAGCTCAACGAAAACGTTCGTTAGCATATAATCTATGTCTATTAACAGCTTGAACAGTTCTTGTAAATACCCACCGGTAAAGGAGCATAGCCATGCATACATAGATATATACGTAGAGATATACGAGCTGCAGTTTATAGCAGTGTCGATGTGACCCGTTACTTCAGAGTCCTACAGAGCGGAGTAAATGAAACCATCCGTCAAGAAGGAATGCACAGTTAGGAGAGCTCGATAGTAAAACAAAAAAGCTTGTGTTGCTAAATCCAGTAACCAAACGAGTCCAGGGCATTGAGATGATGCAAAATCATCAGTCCAGTGGGGACTGGACCGAGGTTACGTTCTTCTTCCGTTTCGCGGGTATGTTTTATCGCGTGTATGATCCCTAACAGATTGGCCAAACTCTAGCCCCAGGCTCCTCTCTGTCCAATACCTTGAGGGCAAAGTTACATGCACGAAATGAAAGCTCTATTATAGCAATATTTATAGTCAAATTCATTTGGCAGCACAATTTACCAGTTGGGTTTTATGGCACTTTCAAAATGACTCCTGAAAGGCTGGATTTTTTGTGCTCAAAGGGCAAAAAATGAGACCCCCCCCCCCCCCCCCTGAAACTCTAAAACTTAAAGTCAGAGAAGTGAGCCAAATTGGCTTTTGAAATATCTCATGGCAACCAACTTCTGTGCCAAGTTTCAGCCAAATCAGTTGACGACAAGTTTTGGCCCCTGGAACACTTTCTCAGACAATGACACTTAACCGTTTCTCAGCCTGAGGAATGTTGTTACAACGTTCTTAAAATTTTGGTTAATCTCAGCCTCGACGTTCTTATAAAAAAAGGTTCTTATGAAAAAACAGCGTGTATTTCAAAGTCTGTACAGAATGCCCTTAGTAGGTTTACTGATCAACGCGATGCCTTGAGTAATGCTGATTCACGTTTTTTTTTTTGTTATTTTTGGATCAAAACCTGGAAATAGAAGGTAAGGAATAATAAGCGTAATTGCAAGAAAGTGGAAACCTACTAATTCTTGCGACTCCGATTCCGTCGAGCTTGGCCCTCCATTATTTGCTTTTCATCAGCTGGGTCGTAAGCGCTCACCACTCCGATTTCAACCGCGACTCGGACACCGTCACTAGTCAAAGCCAACCTTCAGATGTTTTTACGAACGAAAATAATCTGTAGTAAGGGCAGCTGTAATAAACAAATTGGACTAAACGTTTTCACAGTTTACACTTTTACATGCATTAAGTATCGTCGTAAATAGCTTACGAGGAGCCTGTCAATACACTGAAAATGTTCCCCCTGTCTTTTGTATATGAGTAAGGGAGAACAGAACATAAATGGGACTCTTTGTTTGGTATACATATTTAGACAGTTAGTCTAACAAGCTGCCAGATAGTTTGATATTTGTGAGTGTGTACAAATGCCTTCAGTACATTAACTGAACAACGCGATGTTTTGAGTTTTGATGACTCGTTTCTTTTTGTAGCTACTGCGCATGCGCGAGTAGCTACAATGTTATCGGTTTGATGGATAGAGTCGATTTTACCACAGGCGGACCACCCTCTGTTTGTGTGGTGTAATGACTGTTTGCAACTTGAGACTTGAGATTCTATAATACCGGCCTTCAGCCGGCAACACTGTTGAACAGTAAACGCGCCAGGGAAGGGTTTCTACGGCTCGGAATGGCAAAAAAACACCACGAGTGACTCAATCAACATTTCCTTGAAACGTTTTTCAACATAAAGGTAAAAGGCCTCTTTAAATATCTCTACCCAGTAAAAATTTCATCCGATCGTGTCGCGTGAAGTCTCAAGTTGCAAACAGTCGACATTAAACGATACAAACAGAGGGTGGTCCGCCTGTGATTTTACAAGCATGCCGAAGCGGCTTTCGGGGACCTTGGGATCACGATCGAATTTCTTGGCGCACTATAATGCCGGTAGTAAATTTGATAAGCATCCAATTTCGATAGACTTTACAGGTTATACAAACAAACTTATTGTTTAGAGCTTTTCTCAACTTTGAATCTGGTAGTACGTCTTTTTGTCTCAAATCCCAATACTAGTGTAATTACTACCACAAACAGACTCAGCAGATGGGGTAAACGAATGTTTATTCAAATGTGATACTACTGAAGAGACAAGACCCTAAACCCCCAAACCCAAAGGGAAAAAAGAAATAAGGAAAGAGACGAAGAAAAAAATAAATAAATAAAAGAATGGAGGTAGGGGGGAAAATTAGGAAAACAAAATTACGATATGGGAGAGAGTCTGGTTGTGATAGAATGGAGGATTTTAAACTTATTTGCGTTGGAAAGAGTGAGATAAACTAAATACGCGTCACTCTTCCAGTCGCCCTGTGATTTAATAAAAGCTACAGGCGCTCGATTACAAAAGGCAAATGTAGCGCCCCCGCGACGAAAATTGTGCGAGGAATACTGTGCAAGATTAAACCCAATGGCCGAGAGCGATAATAAAAGCGTTATACTGGTGGGCCAATATAGGCCTGTAAGATCCCCGAGATTGGCAAACAAATAAAGGTGAAGAAGGCGACAACTGTACGTTTGCTAAATATTGCCTAAGCGCGGTGACAGAGCAAAGGGGAAAACAATGCCTCTTTTCTATATTATTGTTAGCCGCGCCTACATCAGATTATTTTTGTACCTCATGAACAGCAAATCAGACGCCACTTACACAAGGACTTATCTCTTGATGAGAAAACAATGCCTCATGTCTATGTTATTGTTAGCCGCATGTGAGCGTTCTGAGAAAAATCCATTGAAAATAGAATTTCGAAAAGATATTGTCGAGTCATACAAAGCTATTGTTTGGGCTGAGCCCTGACCAATTTCTATCTTGCAGTTTGTCAGTCATTTGTCAAATAACTACTTATTTTTACCTCACATGCTCCTTTCCGGTCTGGGTGTGTACACTTGAGCCGCGACAACCTTAGATGAAATAGCTGTATACAGCTAATTCAAAAAAGGTTGTCGTTCTATGAGTACCCAAGCGTGCGCGTACGACAACCTTTTCTAAAATAGCTGTACATACTAAACAGCACCGTATTCACATAACAATGGAAACAAGAATGCAGTAGCTACACGCACGCATTGCGGGCCTTATTTTTTCTTTTCAAATCGAGACCGGGAACGACAAGGTAATGTGTATAAAAAAAGTTAGACAGCTAGTCTTACAAGTTGCCGAATATGTTAACATTTAACAGTCTGTACAAATGCCCTTAGTAGGTTTACTGATCAACGCGATGCCTTGGGTAAAGCTGATTCACGTTTTTTTTGTTATTTTTCCATCAAAACCGGGTAATGGTAATGTGTATGTAAAAAGTGAAACTAAAAGCTACTGTATTGTAAGTAGAATAGATGAAGTGTTTGTAGCTGAAATTAAATTGGATCTAAGTTTGTTTAAAGAGCGAATTAAAAAAAATTCTTTACCGGTCAGTGCTTGATTGTACAGGATGTTATCACCAACGGAAAATCGCTGAAGAAAGGAGGAGGGCGGAAAACAAATTGTGGCAAACGTTTTGACATTTATTATCAAAACTGCGTAAGAAGGAGCTTATCAAAAATTTTAAACCCCCCAAAATCCTTCGATCATCCCTGCTACTTGAAATCCGGCGCACCCCCCCTCCCTGGGGGGCAATGTTTCAGAATAAGTATCCCTTCCTTGTGTTTTTCAGTGGGATTCTCAATAAAAAGATCTGCATAGCTGAGAATTGGCCAATATAGTGACTGTCAGCTAATTAATGGAAGCTTTTTTAAACAGAAAGCTGAGAAAAGCTATGCGAAGCGTTTGCATTTGCGAGTGTGTAAAACCCCTTGGACGGATTATTGATGGAACCGCGAGGCCTTAACGTTTACTGATTGATTTGTTTCTTCTTTTTGCTCTTTTCAGATTTCGTGAAAAGAATAATAAAAGGTAATGTGTCTGAAAAAATTAAGTTAAAAGTTAAAACTAAGAAGTGCTCCGTTTGAAGAATATTTATTGAAAATCAATCAGTCAATCTTGTGAAACCCAGATCACCGGAGTCGTAAGCAGAAACAGAAATAGACGTTCGACCAATCACATTTTATCGGAAATAAGTATTTTGATTGATTTATTCTTCCGCTTCCTCTTGCGACTCTGACGATCTAAGTTTCACTAGATCGTAAACGACCGAATGATAAGCCTAATCACAAGAATATAGAAACATTCTGATTCTTTCGACTCCGATTCCATCGAGCTTAAGACTTTGTTATTTGGTTTTCACCAGGTCCTTAGCGATATTACTGTTCCAAGTGCAAGTTTAATTACCTTACAAATGCCCTAAGAAGATTTATTATATGGCTGTCTCTGCGAGCGGGTAAGAGGAGTCAAATCCTGCGCTGTGATTGGCTACCCGAGCGGGAAAGATGGAGCTATCTTGCCCCCTCGGGATTACCCGTTGCCCGTCCGCTTGGCATCGGAAGTTTAATACCGAGCAACAATGCAATCTTTCCTTCGATTTTTTCGTATTTCTGGCGGAAAATGCTCACTACAATGTTCGGTAAACCGTGTCAACATTTACCAAAAGGAAAAGAAAGAGAATAGAATCATCTTGATGTAGTGAAAATTTTGTTTCAGCTACAATGAATGCGAGTTGAATCGGTGAGTTGCTCTGTGTGTATATAGATTGATTTTTTTAAAACTTATTGTCTCAAGTCGAAGACTAAATTGATTAGTTCTCTAGACTAGATCTGCAATGACTGTATTTAAATCATAGCGTAGTGAAAGTTGCGTTAAGTGTCTAGAGCAGTTCAGAAAAGTGTTTTTCTCAAGTTCGCTGATAGCCTGCGTGGCAGTCGTTTCCGTTTCCTTCAAGCCAAGCGGGGCAAGCGCGCGAGGGCATTAGGCAAAAAGGAGCAAAAAAAGTAGGAGCGGGGGGGAGGGGCGGGGAAGGAAAGGAAACGCCTGCCGCTGAGCCCAGACATTTTACCGAACGCCGTTCGTCAGCAAACGGGAGCCAATGATGTATTACCATTGGTCAATCGTCTGTCAATCAAACTCATAGACCAAAACGACATCCGGTAAACCGTTTATCAAAGATGAAAATACTGGCCGAGGTGGAAAAGAACTCTCTCGAGTGTCCTTTCGATTTCGAGTTTGCTTTGCTTTGAAAACGACTAAACTACTTTCGCAGGGAGATACGTTAATACAGTTGAAACGGGAGCAAAGGACTGCTTTAAGAGCGAATGTCGATTAACATCAAGCAAAATCAAGAATTCTCGGTCACGCTCAAAATATAGTTTCCATTGCGCTTTGGTTTGTTGGTAGGCATTATCGTCTCAACAAACATGGTGTCATCAGTTTTTCGAAGTCCCGCCGGAATTTTTAAAAATTTAAGAAAATTTGTTCTGGCTGTCGGCGGTCTCAAAGACACGGCAACATATTGGAAGCAAAATTGGCTGGTCTGAAAGCATGTTTCGCATACGAACAAAGAAATTTTTGTTCAAACTTTGTAATCATAAATAGGTTGAGGAGGCCTCGAGTAACTACTTTGTAGGAGAATTTCAGTTCTAACCACGGTCTGAAAAGGAAGTTTTCGATATTTAGAACGACTTTGTATTTCACGCTACCCGAAATAGACCGAAATACAATTTTATCCTGGAAACGCGAGGAAGTATTTAGCCATGTGGGACAAGCTCATTCTGTCTGTAATTCCAGCTGCAAGCAAATGAGTTGATATTCTAAAACATTAGTAAAATTCGTCTAGGGTAATTTTATCTACGCTTTGTTCGAGCGACGAAAAGTTCGAGAAAATCTTCTAAAAAACTGCAACTTGAAGGAAACAAGTTGCCCGCCGCGATTTTGTTTTCCGGCGCTGAGATTTACCAGAAGTTAAAAATGATCGGTTCTCATGTGACACTTGACGTGACAGTGTAGGCCCCAAGGGAGCGAAGCCATTTGGGGGCGTTCGGTAAAATGTCTGGGCTCAGCGGCAGGCGTTTCCTTTCCTTCCCCGCCCCTCCCCCCCCGCTCCTACTTTTTTTGCTTCTTTTTGCCCAGCTTGCCCCGCTTGGCTTGAACGAAACGGAGACGACTACTACGCAGGCTAGTTCGCTGAAGAAGCTCACGTTTTTTGATTTAGCCGTGTCTTGCTTGTTATAAACAACAAAATCTTTTTCAAAGTTTCGCCCAGTTTTCTGATTTACCCGCTCTATTTTTCGGCTAATGTTTGCAGATAATTTCAAAATGTATTGTTCTATTCAAGAATTATTGATTGTAGGCCGAAAACTGTAAAAATGTTTATCATTTACACCACCGCGTGATCGGCTGAAAATGACGAGTTTGCCGGATTCTATTAAAATCTTCCCGCTCTTGCGAAAATCTTAATGTTCCGTACTCAATAATTGTATACTCCCTTTAAGCCATTATAAAGTTAGAGCCTTAAGACAATTTAGGATTCCTTAATTGTTTTCCATGATTACATGCTAATCCAAAAATGCACTGAAAATGAATCTTATACCGGCCGGCTATGAAGAATTTCTTTCCGAGCAGAAGTTTCTTGTTCTGTTTTGTTTTGTTGTTGTAGGTTTAACTTGAGGATAAAGCCATATAATAAATCCTTTATTGACCAACCTTGTTCGGTCAAGATGGCTGGATATGGGCCTCGTTCTTTTTTTTTTTTTTTTTTTTGCGTTTTTATGGACCGAGACGAAAAACGCAAAAAAAAGAACTTGCCCAATATCCAGCCATCTTGACCTCACGCTTGGTCAATTACGCATATATATATCTTATTTGATGGTTTTCTCTATAATACGTGCGGATATTTTGCAAGTTACGAGCAATGAGCAAAATGTCCGCGCGTATTATATGCAAAACCATCGAATAAGAGATTTATTATTCCACTACCAAAAGATTTTGTTATTTTCTGTTCTCTTTTCTGGTAAGAGTATTGAAATACGCCCTGCATTATCTGTCCATCAGTATATGGCGCGTGCGAATGACGTAAACAACACAGAAAGCCATTGAAATGTCTTTGTCCGTATTCGCTCTGTTGTATTCAACCGGTCAAACCGGGACACTAGAGTGTATAACGATCTTGTATTTTGCGCGTTCTCTTGACCTTATTTGGCGAAATGACATAATAGTGGAATAATAAAGATTATTATTGATCAAAACTTAAGGACTTCGGTTTGGATTTTGCTGCCGTCTTAACGCTGATTTTCACTAGCGACAGAGTCGTAGTCAGAGAGTTGCAATCAGAAGTGGTATGGCAGAGGGTAGTACGTCATGATCTAGTGAATATCAAACAATTGAGCAAATTTTCCGATTTTGCTAATGATTTTGTCGCTTTGGATCAGACGGAAACCTGATTGTCAAATTCTTAGGCCGAAGTGGAAGAATAGACCAATTACAGTTGTTGGAGACAGGCATCACAAATGGTTTATTCCTCTGCTTCCACTTGCGACTGCGACAATCTGGTTTTCACTATATCGCTTAAGTTACGGAATAATAAACGTAATTGCAAGAAAGTGGAAACCTACTAATTCTTCTGACTCCGATTTCGTCAGGCTTGGCCCTCCATTATTTGGTTTTCACCGGTTGGGTCGTAAACGCTCACCATTTCGCTTTCAACCGCGACTCGGACACCGTCACTACACAAAGCCAACCTTAAGATGTTGTTACGAACGAAAATAATTTGGAGTAAGGTCAACTGTAATAAACAAATTGGACTAAACGTTTTCACAGTTTACACTTAAACATGTATTAAATATCGTCGTAAATAGCTTACGGGGAGCCTGTCAATACACTGGAAATGTTCCCCCTGTCTTTTGAATATGAGTAAAGGAGAACAAAACATAAACGGGACTCTTTGTTTGGTATACATATTTAGACAGTTAGTCTTACAAGCTGCCAGATAGTTTGATATTTGAGAGTGACTGTGTACAAATGCCTTTAGTAGATTAACCGAACAACGCGATGTTTTGAGTTTTGATGACTCGTTTCTTTGTTCTTTTCAGATCTAGACCAGAAAGGGAAAGGTAATGTGTATAAAACAAGTTATACAGCTAGTCTTACAAGTTGCCGAATATGTTGATATTTAAGAGTCTATACAAATGCCCTTAGTAGGTTTACTGATCAACGCGATGCCTTGAGTAATGCTAGTAGTGATAGGTGCACCGAATTATACCCGGTAAATGAGCAGCCATGAACATAAAGTGAGCAGCCAGAATAAATTTAAAAAATGCGCGGGAAATTTTATAAGCAATAATTATGAAGTCACAAAAGAATGTGTGGGTGTGTTGACAGGTTAGGGGGCACTTTTGATTGATGGGTCCTTGATAAGTAAGCAGCCCAACGCTGATTGGTCGTCGCCAGACTATTATGTTTGCAAAATAAAAGGCCGCTTTTATCAAAAGCGCCCTTCTACTTTTAGAAAACAAGGTTGTCTTACGTTTGTTGGAGAAAACAGAAATGTTTCGAGTGGAATCTAGCGCTACACCTCTGTTGACAGAAAATAAAGAGAGTTCCTTACCCGGTCAGTTCTGCCCGTTTCATCCCCGCTCAACGTTGGAATTGGTAGAAAAAGCGCAAGGATTTAGCTATGTTTACTGTCCCGAGAAAATGTGCTTTATGTTTGCCCCTGCTTCAGAATGGAAAGAGGACATAGAGCGTATCGCGCATCAAACACACTCTGATGTGAAAAAATATGCAGCTCAGTTGGTCTGTGATTGTTCTAGCAAACTAGCATTGAGAAAAAGTAAACAACCCTGGAGCCAGGATCGCATGTTTCTGACGTGCCACAAAAAAGAGTGTAACTTTTTCATGTGGATAGACCAGCCAATATCGCATCCTATCAAGGAGCGGCTCTCATATTCACCTAAGCCACGGTTCACAAGATTCCATCCTTATAGAGAGATAAAGGAGATGTTTGAAAATCACCGCCAAGAGGTTAAACAGAAAGGACTTATTCAGCGCCAGCGCCATGCACGCAAATATGACGAAGGATTTTTAATGTGTGACAATGGATTCAACAGTCTAGGAAGTCCTAAAATATTTCACGGTCTTAGATACAGAAAATGGATGGACGAAGTATGGGAATCTTACAAGTTTTATGTCCAAAAAATGAAAGAAGACTCTCGAGACGACCCAGATCCTACACTTTGTTTAGAGAAAGACGATTTGCTGCGTCAGGCGTATTTCAAGTACGCAAGTGATGACGGCCATCATCCCGAAAGTTTCCGAGTGTTGAAGGTTTTATATGAAAGACATATTGAAGGCAAACACGTACCTTTTGAAGGTTATGTCATCAGCCCCGAAGAACATGAAGAGATCGAAAGAGATAAACAGTTATCTTCTTATTCTAGAGCTTTTGCACGAGATTTACGCAGATCAAAATGTATTGCTATGCTTAACAATATAAGGAACCAAGATCTTCCTGTTTGTTCGAATTAAAAATATTGCATTACCGTCTGTGTAGAAATAGAGCTATCTTGAGATCCTTTGAAAGATTTTTAAAGTTTTTGAGTGAAATAAAGTTTTATTCATCTTTACACCGCGTTAGTCACTAATTATGCTTAACAAATCTTTGACTCGAGCTCTAAAATTTGCATGTGAACTATCTCGTGTGTCTTTTGTTTGAGAAACAATAAGTCATATCCAACACCTACCCTGATTGGGTAGTCCCAGAGTCAGTGTCTATAACAATACCTGAACCGGCTAGACGCAAGTTATTTGATGCGAAATCTTCGTCCACTTCGATTCTCAGACCGTCAGTTCCTTAACAACATGGCTAGCAAGTTTACTGTTGGAACCCCAAACACCCTCGAAAAAGTGTAGAATAGTGATATTGAAATAGAATATCGGAAACTATTAGCGACCTGTTTCAAAACCCTGAACGGAACAAGGGAATTATCGCAGAGAGCTTGTAAGACAATTAAAAATTAGCGACGCGCGACACCCACGCGTGTGTCTGAGAAAAATAAAGACACATGACTAGAAATGGCCCGTTTGTCTTCTTTTGTCCCTTTTGGCGTGGTTTTGGCCTTTCAGGCCTGGTTATGGCCTTTCAGGCCTGTGTTTGGCCTGGTTATGGCCTTTCTGGTCTTTTATTTATGAAGGAGAACGCTTAGTAACCCCGCCTTCATCAATTTTCTATAAAACAGACGCGTTACTTTCTGAAGTTTACTTTCCTGTCAGAACGCGTGCGGTTCAAACCAAAGATGACGAGCACAAACTATACCTTATACCTGCAACAAGGTGCTGGAAATTATGAAGACAGCGAAGAAAGCGATTTCTCCCAAGAAAGCGAAGTCTCTAGTCAAGGAACGGAGTCTTCCCAAGAAGAAGAAACAGAAAACTTAGAGCCGTGGTCACGCATTTTTGATGAAGCCGAGAAACGCCACAAGATCCAACTGGACGCTTTGATCAATCAGTACCAAGAAAACGGAGATTCAGAAAACGTGGCTCGTAGTAAAGCCGTGAACGCTCTCGTTCCTGTTTACAGAAAAGAGCTGAGAAAAGTGCTCTTAGAGAATCTACAATGGATGCGTGCAATGAAAAAAGATCCCACCTTCAAAAAAGTGATGGAAACTCAAAAAGAGCTTAAAGACACAGAAGGATTTGATTGGTTGGAATCGACGGAACTTGCTATCGATAAGCGGAAATTCTTACTCAATCGATTGTACGAAAAGCAGCCCATTCCACAAGATCAAGACTAAACCTACTATGAATGTTATGGAATTTTTTTTTATTTCCTGGACCTTTGTATTGTTGCATTTCAATAAAACTGTAAACAACCAAACTTAAAGTGTGTTGATTGATGACTTGAAAATAATAACAATAATAGTAAACTTGTAGAGAAAATAAAAAAAATCTAAAATTTGAAATGCAAATTACTAAAGCAAGATCAAAACTTTTTAATTAGACACTGTTATTTGTGATGACACTTTTAAATAAAGATGATGATTCCAAAGTTGAGAGCTGTTGCGTGACTAGCGACGCGCGACACCCACGCGTGTGTCTGAGAAAAATAATAAAAAAAACCATATAACTACAAATGGCCCGTTTGTCTCCTTTTGTCTCTTTTGGCGTGGTTTTGGCCTTTCAGGCCTGGTTATGGCCTTTCTGGACTGTGTTTGGCCCTTCTGACACTCTATATAAACTGACTAGTTGCGAAAAAAATGTCATTTATGTTCAGTCATCAAACTGTCAACATGGTTTACCAGAGAGTTTGCAGAAACTGTCCGATTCCATCGTGCGGGGCGAAGTACCTTGTCAGATTAGCTAACCATCTCGCGGATGTTCATCAGTTAGACCACATACAGCGAAGACAGTATTTACAAGAGGCGAAACTGCAACCTAAAGTTAAAGTCGTCGTTTACGAAAGTGAAGCGGATAATTCCGGAAAAAATCACTATCACAATCCAGTACAGAAACAAGAAACGGTGTACGAACTGTCAAGATATCGGAGAAATGAAGCCTCTTTTAAAGCAAAAACTGAAAGACCGACTACAAAGAACAAGACAAACCGCAAGAAACAAAGAAAGTCGAACTCTTGGCTTAGAGGCCATAGGAAAATTGTGTAGACACGGAAGGAATAATTATTATTCCTCGAAATAAAACGAAAAAAAAAAAAAAACGGATTTGTAATAGTCAGTCAAATGATTCATTTTCATTCCTTTCAAATCGCTGTGTGTTTGACTCTTTTTGTCATTGCTTTTTAATAAAGTTTTTAAAACGGTATTTCTCGTCTGGTTCTATTGCTAACAATTATAAGTCGCGTGTTTTAATTGATCCTTTATATACTAATACGTCAAGATACTCCCTTGGGGTTTTTTCCAGCAAAGCTGAACTAATTTTTATGCAACCTTAGGCTTGCGAACTCGCATAATTAACTGACTAACGGTGCGTGACTTTAATAGCTTTTTCATTTCCTCGGGATAGATAGGAGAAAGAAAGACACACAAAGATAGGTTTACGCATCAACGGTTTATTAGGACTCAGAAAATGAGCTTAACACTGATATAAAATCAAATTGTTTTTCAAGAAAACTGTCAGCATGAGTATCACAAATCAAGTAAAACGCATCCTCATCACTGCTCTATAACCCCATTTTGTCTTTGCAGTTTTGGTCGTGAACTTGTCTTGGGAATCTCGATGGTTAGTTTCAGAGGGTTTCTTCGTTCGGCAAAGAATTCGCTGAGAGCGTCTTTGAAAGGGGTTCGCATTTTGGAGCAATGGCGACTTGTTGTGGTTCTTCTTGTTTTCTGACAATGGTTTCAGGGCATTGTGCTTTAACTTGGCTGTTCATTTCCATACCACTGCAATCTTTCCATTTCAATCCACTGGGAGCGTAGTAAATGGCATACAGAATGCGATCTTCCAGCTGGTTCGGTTGAACGATTTCACTGAATCCTTCGAGTTCCAACGAAGTAAGATAGATGCTGGTCCAAGGTAACTTGGGCAGCTCGGTCACGTATGTTTCCCACGACTTTCCCAGTTTAAAACCAAGCCACTGCATACACTCTCGGTGGTTTTTAGGACGAGATTCAGATCAATGTTTTCGACCACATCATCTCGGAAATAAAACCAACCATCTTCGCTATCCATCATCAGGCAGGAGTGCTGTCTTTGACTTGGATGGTGAATAGCGCAACCGTTACAGCGATTTATTTTTTCTTCTTGAATCATTGCGTCTAGCATGGCGGCATACGTTAGCTGGAACACATGACCAACAAGACTTGCTATCTTCTACCTTTGGATTTTTTCCACTTCGTCTACTGACAGGAGAGGCTTAGGGGTCGATTTGACTTGAACGTTTGGAACCATCCTTGCGGAATATAGCAGCGATAAAATAATCTTTACTCTAGTTGAATGATAACGCTTTCAAATTTTGCGCTGTTTTTATTAACTCTAACAAAAGAGTCTTGACTATCCAATCAGGGTGGGTATAGAGCGGGCAAGCCTGGGCATGCAACACACCCACACATTCTTTTGTGACTTCATAATTATTGCTTATAAAATTTCCCGCGCATTTTTTAAATTTATTCTGGCTGCTCACTTTATGTTCATGGCTGCTCATTTACCGGGTATAATTCGGTGCACCTATCACTACTAATGCTGATTCACGTTTTTCTGTTGTTGTTATTTTCGGATCAAAACCGGGAATAGAAGGTAATGTGTATGTAAAGAGTGAAACTAAAAGCTACTCCATTGTAAGTAGAATAGATGATTGGAAGTGTTTGCAACTGAAATTAAATTGGATCTAAGTCTGTTTAAAGAGCGAATTAAAAAAAAAAAAAAAAAAAAACGCTTTACCGGCCAGAGCTTGATTGTATACAGGATGTTATCACCAACGGAAAATCACTGAAGAAAGGAGGAGGACAGAAAACAAATTGTGGCAAACGTTTTCACATTAATTGTCAAAAATGCGTAAGAAGGAGGTTTCCGATATACTGAAACTGATGTTCCTTCTCGATCATGTTGTAGGAAAACATAGTGAGTCGGCTCTAGCAGACACACGGATTTTTGTATAACAAGAATTCGGTCTCCACATGAGGACAGGATGGCTAAACACCAGCCTCTCTATTGCTCGAAAATCCGTAGGGAAGAACGCAGAAAACTGATCGAGCACGATATTCTTGGGGCGAGTGCGCGGGCGACGGAAGCGAGCGAAAAAAGAGGCTGTTCTGCTTTCTTAAAGCGATTGCGAAGCTCTTTGACAGCGCCCATTTTGTAGATACGATACTCCGGTGATTTAAACTTTTAATGAACGCCCTTGCATCAACAGCGACGAGCGAGCCGAAATGAACTCTTTGAAAATTCCTATCTTGCTTAACATGTTTCCTGCAGAAATAATTTTGGTTTCAAAATAGAGTTTGGGAAGAGTACAATACAGTGAAAAGAACTTTTTTTTGTTCCGGGGGATATTTGAACGTTGGAATCGAGTGCGTGTTTGTGACTGCATGTGACTCGGTAAAATTACTCCTATAATAATATAGTTTTGGTACTAAATAAACCTTACGAAATGTAGAATGCAGCAAAAGTAACATCAGTCTTTTCTTACTTACCGCTGAAATCCACTGCCGCCGCCTCTCAGTTTTCAAATCTTCGGTGAACTGCCCGTGCGTTTTGACATTTCTCGGTACACGATTAAATGAAATTTCCGGATCTCTTGAGCTTTTGTTATCAGTGCCAACTTTAAGATCGAACTCACTGTCTCTGTGGCCTTCGCAATAGCTGTATAGACTAAAGTCAACTTAGCTCCTGACCAAGTGACGGGGATGATCGAATGGGGGCAAAAAAGAAAACCTAAAAATCCTAGTAAAAAAATCCGTTGACCAAAAATAGACCCCCAAAAAATCCCATGTCTCAAAAATTTACGGAAAGGATTAAATGATATAACACGAAAACAAATATATAAATTAAGAAAACTCAAGCCGCATAAAAAATACTTACCAAATTTTCCTACCCAAAAAAGTTCCGGAATCGAAAATTTCAAAGCCCCCAAAATCCTTTGATCA